>NW_026512388.1:0-215514 GCF_027579735.1 Bombina bombina
CTTTCATAGATATCAGCTTCTGACTAAATAATATCTAAAAAAAAGTGTTCATTATCTTTAGGCATACATATAATCAACAAAAGACACTCGATGTCTACATGATATAAGATGAATCTGTTGTAAATGTGCTTATCTTATCTTAAAGGGACATTCAACACTGCCCACAACATTAATCTATGTTTCAAAACTAAATAAAAAGATCAAGCTGCAAGGTGCCCCCTTTCTCTTACTTACCGCCTTCACTGTTGAATCGTCATTGTTATCTTCCAAATAGGTGTCCTAACATGTCTTCCTAACTCCCCCCACCGTGACGTCTTCGCCTTCTTTCTCAAACTAGCAGCCAATAAGAGCCCATTCCCCGGACTGAAATCCAAGCGCGTTCATGGCCGTTAGCGCATGCGCAATATACTAGGAACACTAAAAGCGGAACCAAAATAATCGAAGTTGTTTCCGTTCCGCTTATATTACTTACAGTACTCTATTACGTTGTGTTGATGCGGATAGAGGTTTTACCTAAAACAACGTAATGGAGTACTATAAGTAAGATAATCGGAATGGAAACAACTTGGGTTATTATGGTTCCGCTTTTAATGTTCCTATTGTATCACGCATGCGCTAACGCCCGTGAACGCGCTGGGATTGAAGTAGGAGAAATGGGATATAACGGCCGGCTAGTTTGAAGAAGACGAGCTATACGTCACAGTGGGGGGAGTTAAGCAGCCATATTAGGAGACAAATTTTGAAGTTATCGATGAGGATTGAACAGTGAAGGCAGTAAGTAAGAGAAAGGGGGAACGCTGAAGCTTACTCTTTATACTTAGTTTAGAAACATAGATTATTGTTGTGGGCAGTGTTGAATGTCCCTTTAAACTGACATGTAACCCAAATGCTAAATCACTTGAAATATCACATGAACATCTCTATGTAAAAATAAGATATTTTACTAATATTTATTTATTTAACCAGAGTGAATGTTCAGTGAACAATTGTCCTTCAACTTCTCTTTTTATCGTATATCGATCATCTGGGGTTGTCATGTTCCTTGTTCAGAGGAGAATTGCCTGGTATTTTGGGGCTGGACTGACCTTACTTGGCGGGATCAGACTGATATACTTCAGGAAAGTTTTCTTCTGTGAAAAGCACACTGGTCTAAAAGAGGCTGCTTCTGGGTTTGTAAATCGCCATAGAACAAGCCACTGAGCTGTTGTTTGTTCCTGGTAGAGCGCTTCTCTCTTTGTATGCAAATTATTATGACCCTGGGGAAGTCTCCCTATGGGTGATGGGGGAAACCAGACGTTTACTCCTTGCCCAGTGTGCTTAGAGGAATGTGGCTGCACCTCACTGACGAGGCCCATAGGAGGCCGAAACGATCATCTGGGGTTGTCATGTTCCTTGTTCAGAGGAGAATTGCCTGGTATTTCGGGGCTGGACTGACCTTACTTGGCGGGATCAGACTGATATACTTCAGGAAAGTTTTCTTCTGTGAAAAGCACACTGGTCTAAAAGAGGCTGCTTCCGGGTGGTAAATCGCCATAGAACAAGCCACTGAGCTGTTGTTCGTTCCTGGTAGAGCGCTTCTCTCTTTGTATGCAAATTCTCTTTTTAGTGTCCACTTAATGGTGAAGAAAAAAACAATCTGCATAATCAGTGTTGATTTCAGACTTTGCTTTACTGTGATTAAACTAATTTATTTCTTAAGAAAGCCTTAAGCATGTCAAGATCATTTTTTTTTTGCAGTCCTTGTGTTTACCTCCTCTTCCCTTCATATATTTGAAGGTTTAACTCATGACACATATTTTCCTTCTATCGTCTTCACCTCTACACCTATTTAGATCATAGTCTTTCTTTGTACATTTTATATTTTAGATCATGTATCATTTTAGTAGCCCTATTTTGGACACTTTCTAGTTTATTTATATCCTTCTGGATATATGGCCTCCAGAACTGCAAACAATATTCCCGATGAGGCCTAGTGATCTGTAAAGTGGCATAATAAAATTGCTATATCTGAAGCTAATACCTCTCCTAATGCAGCCAATATTTCATCTGTCCTTACTGGCTGCACTGCTTCAATGTCTACAATTTTTTTAAATAATCTGAAATAATAATAGCTCACAAGTCCCATTCCTCAACAGTTAGATAAGATGTCCTTTTAAAGTATACATAGTATAATGATGTAAACTGTTACAATATCTATACAATTGCATGTCTTCCAAACCCTTGATTGACATTTAAATATATATCCTATGCTATGCTCTGTGCCATATTTTATACTGAAGATGAATGCATTGTTATTATAAGACCAAAATCCTAATTCTAGTTATTCTAAATAATTTCATTTCTTACACATTGTTAAACTGTTTCCAAATGGTTACTTTATTTTGTAGAGAACAATAAAAAAAAGTATGAAAATAATATAATCTGTTTTATGTGCAAAATAAGAATTAAAGAAGAGAAGCAAGGTTTTGTTGAGTGACAGAAAATTAAATCAACCTATGTATTTAAGATAAGGTTTTCCCACTAGCATTAGCCCTGTATCCAGCCACGCTGTGAAACATAAACAATGACTTAACACTTCAGCATCCTGGGGTTGTTTAGCGTACAATTTTGAAGCTTAAAGTACAAACCGAAATCACAAGTACATATGGTAATATATCTGCATCATACTGCTCTGAGTTGACCACATAACATAAATGGCAACTTGCTTCATCTAGATGCTCCATATATAACTTTAAAATAAAGAATACCAAAAGCCTTGACTGGGCTCATATATATCGGTGTATATCCTTATAGAGTCCTACACTACCACACGTTACTCAGATAGATTACACGGATTGATATCATTCCTTGTCATATTTGTTACAATGAGCTAGTTTGCTTTGATCTAATATAACCTCCTCCAGATATCTAACTATTCTGAGAATTTACTTATTTTACTTTATTTTACATTATATACATCAGTATGGTCCATAAGCGACCAATAACATTTCTAGACTCCCTTATATAGCATAAAGGAGCAATGTGAGGTCCAAGAGTGGTCCTTTCTATCAGTGGGAGATATTAAACCCAGAAAAAGAGCTCTCAAATGTGTAGGTCATACTACAGAATATGTTTTATGTATTTATGATATTAAGTGAAATGTATAACTCAGTGTTTTTGTTAGCTATATGTATTGATCTTTCATTTCTATTTTGTAAATTCCAAAAGCTCAGTAAAAGAAAATCATTAAAAAAATAATATTAAAGAAAAATAAGTTTTTCCTTTACTAACCTAGTGTGTAATAAGATAACAGTACTTTCATAAGAAATAGAGGGATTTGCTTTTAAAGTACACTTAGTGAAAGGAAAGGTTTTGAATAGCTATTTTGTTCTGCTGGTAAAAATAAAAGATAATATTAAAAAAAGGATGCAATTTATTCTTATATTAGCAATGCAATCAACAACAAGACACCTGTGAAAACAAAATGTAAAAATTCATGAAAAAAAAGACAGGGTATTAGGTCGTCAGTTAAGGTAAAGTTGTGTAAAATAACTCAGCATCTGGTGACATAAAATACCTGCTACAAAGGGAGGAAAAGCTTTTACCTGCTATATGGCATATGCACACAATGTGTCTTTAGCCTGTGGCCAGAGCAGGGGGTTTAATATCCATCTGATAAGCTTGGGAACAGGTCCCTATAGATACTGAACACCCATAGGATTTGCTGCTAGTTTGTAAACTTGACAACATGTTCCTAGACACACAATACCCTTGGGATTAATTATGTGTGTTCTTAGCACAGGTCACACAAGGTACTAAAACCCCAGAAGTGTAGTAAATGTATCAAAATCTAGTTGAATGTCTATAGAGGTTGTGATAGCTCAGAAGATACATTATTTAAATGTCCTTAAATGTCCTTATAATAGCTATTGTACAATTCCTAAATAAAGCATAAAGGCCTGAATCACAATCTTTCTGACACTGCCAATGAATACATCGGTTTCAGTTTCAGCTGAAATGTGTTGTTTAGGCGATTACAATCCAAAATGGAACCAGCCACTAAAAGCCCACAACTGCAAATGAGTTTTCTATAGTAAAGTTCCTGAAAATGTGTTTGCATTTGTTATCGTGATCGAAACTGACATATACAATGGCCCATTCACACGTGCCAAGTTAACATTACAATTTTATTGCATTAACCCTCTTGTACAGTGGTTAAGGAAAATACTTATTTACATGAATGAGATTAACCTATTGTATTCCATATCCATCCTGATAACTGGTAAACAATATAAATGGCATTTGTATGCAGGCATGATGGATATACTGGGCATCAATGATGGAACTACTATTGGTACAGCATTTGCAGTGGCACCAGGACCCAAGTGCTGGGGGCCCACAGCAGCCAGTGTATCATAGGCATGTGCAGAATGTGTTTAATCCTAATATAAGGAAGCAGTTAATTAAGGCAGGGTGCAGCTCAATCTATCTATAATATATCTAGCTATGTATCTATAATTCTATCTATATCTGTCCACAAAATTATTAACCAACACAGCATGTATATTATTAGCATTGATTACTACTGAATTACAATTGGGGGGGGGGGAATTTTTTTTACACTAGGGCCCTCTGTTGAGCAGGTCAGCTATTGCTTGGGGATGTTTGCTCACTGGTTATAATGACACTATCAGCCTATAGATTGTGATCCATGCCATGTTTGTTAAACTATTTGTATAAAAACTCTTACTAACATATATATACAATAATAGTAGTATAAAGCGCCTAATAAAAGGCTGGGGTAAGAGAGAGCCACAAGTAAGTGCAAATGGATAGGGATCCAAGAAACTCAATTATAAGCTACTTATAATTCTCATATTATAGTTTAAAATGATATTAGTTTAATGCATTGTATATAAATCCATAAAAACAATCATACAATAAAAACAGACATACAATGAAAAAGGGAATTCCCAAAACAGTTAAAATGATTAGAAATAAATAAAAGTGAAAATTAATTCAAAGATCCAATATTGATTCTGTCAAACAGAGTATATCCAAATTATGTCCAATGAATGTCCAGCAGGATAAGAGTGTCCAAAATGCAAGTGTCCAAATAATGTGTCAAAAAGTCAAATAGTTACAATCCATAATCCAAAAAGTGTCAAATGCCCATGATGATTAAACAACTGCTGTGTGAAGGTGAAAATTGTGAAGCCAATAAAAATAGAAAAAAATAACAATAAAAAATAAAAATTAAAAATTAAAAAATGAATGATTGAAAAATAAAAAAGTGAAAAATGAATTAGTGAAAAAATGAATGAATGATAAATCCAACAATGTGTGGTAAAAAAATGTGATGGTGAAAAATCCTCCAAATGTGTTCCTAGTAGTGTTCTGTGTTTTGTTGGAGTCTAAATACTCAGTGTCCTAGAAAGAATTAAAACAACATAGTGTAGATTGTATAAATTAAGATATAATTATTAGAAATCTGCTTACCCACTGTCGACGCGTTTCGGCCCCTGCAAGGCCTTTTTCAAGACGTTTGTCTTGAAAACCAATGGCTTAAAATAGAGGATTGTCCGTTATATGGAATCATTGGCTGTGGCTTTAGGAATGAGGTGTGAAGAACAAATGTAAAATAATTTATGCCATATTTATCAAGTCATCATAAAGATTACTTGATCTAGCAAGGTATACTTATCTGTAGTTGAGTACATATTCTATATAAACATCCAACACTCATTCTCATTTGGATCAAGTTGGCCAACCAAGACTGGTGAATGGATGATAACTTTAAATCACCGAAGGCTCGATTTATAAGAATGTGGCTCCAAGTAAACTTAATGTCATTACTAAACCAAGCACAGGGCAGAGCACGCTATTTAAATGAGTGCACATTTATATTTCCTTTGTGATTTTTTCAATTATGGGTCGGGATTTCCTAATCAACAGTACTCTCCTGCCCTTCTGTTCTCCATTACTTGTGTCCTCCTGTATCTAATCTCATTAGGATGGTAGCAAAAATAAAAACAGCCACTGATATATCCATGGTTAGAATGCAAGCAACAATTTGATTTGAAATGGTTGGGCTTGGTTTCTTTATAGTAGACCACTGTAATTTGTCTTTTGTTTGCTTTGCCCATTGCCTGTCCTCCTTTGTTTCCAATGGTGTGTCATGAATTTTCTGTGACAAAACAGACTCCATGTTGTTCCCTTGTTAGGCCTACTTTTGGCCCAGCTTCCATGACATTGATTTTTTTCACAGTATTGCGGACTGAATTAGTTTTATATCAGTATATCAGACATTTTTACTTAATATACTAACTTAGGTTCCAGCTTGTCGCTTATTTCTGTAAACAAGTACAATTTCAAACCTTGATTGTAGTCTAGGAATGTCGGGATAAACATAAATAAATTTGGTATTTTTACCTAATTTTTACCCTATATGCAAGAACCATCTACTATTAGAACATCAATATTTAATCTAATTAATTCTATGTTAATTAGTGATTAATAAATTATAACTAATGACTCCTCCTAGGATACAGATTAAATATGAAAAAGGGGCTATCCAAGGGGGGGGGTAAGTTTCCTGTATTTTGAACTGGACAAATCCTATATGGAGTTGGTAACTTTTTAATCATCTCAGCAAGTCCAATACTATTTGTATTATAATTTATGGATTATAATCGCGGAGGCTGGTTTAGCCTATTCTGACAGACCTACAACCTGACAGCTTGACTCCTAATCACAAGGGTAGAATTAATTTCATTTTGGTGAAGTATGAAATTATCTTACTTAAAATAATAATACTTATTTAATGCTGATTTAATTAACATCTTGAATTTATTTAAAATTTCTATTTTTATTTAATCAGGTAAACTAATCAATTATCCTTTTGCAGTTTAATGTCTTTGATATTTTTTGTCACCTGGACTTATCTGTCAACAATAACAATGGGTGAATCAGGAATGGTAATAATTTGTTATTTCATGGTTTGCCAGGATTATTAGTTTACCTGATTATTTTCAATTATCTTAAGAAGTTAAGTGCAAAATATTTAGTTTCAATTGTGAAGCCAATTTTGCTGTTATTTTTTAAATGTGCCAAATTTGTAGCTTAGATCATGTTGAATTTAATATTTTGTTTACCTAATAATTGATGTATTGTGTATTTGCTTTAATTAGCTGTTTTATAGGATTATTACATTTTATTTCTTTAAATGTTTCTTGACTGTATTGCTATTATTAAATGCTGATTTTTTTCTAATTGAAATCTTTTAAAAAAAGTTATTTTATTTATTTATTTATTTGGTGTCGGTATAATTGATAGACTTATAGCAACTAAAAGGATTCAGGTTATATGTTTATATATTTTATAAGTAATATAATCAAAGGTGTATTAAATTACACTCTTACAAAGTTGGTAACCATTGTTTTCATACACATTAACAGAATCATATAGAAGTTAAATAATATTTATTATGTTTTAACACAATACACTTTGGGGCAGTTTACAAGTGGAGCGTAAACATTTTTGCGCAAGCGATAAGGGGTTTATTGCGGGTCTTTGCGCTCGTTGGGTTTATCACTCATATTACCAGTTGAAAGTAAACATGATCTCTTCTGTTCTGTAGTTAACTGTTTTGCAAAACAAAAAATGCACAAAACACATCAACAATGCATTACAAAGTACACTTACACTTATAATAACACAATCTAATAAAAAATATATTTTTAAAGTTATTGCACACAAAAAAGTTATAAAGGCTAAAAAATATGAGGTCTCAAGTGTTAGATACATATATATATATAAACAAATGTGATGAAGCACAAAAAATGATAAAAGTCCCAGGTAAACACAGTGGTAATGCTCAGCAGGTGAACCTCAGGGAAAAAAAAGAGAAACACATATAGTGAAGTTCTGTGGTTATGTGAAATTTGCAGCAGAACCTAGAAAAGGTACTCACATTGTCTAGAGCTTCAAAATCAAGCTCTAGATATTTAAGCACAGGAAGCTCCTAATAGGAGGAAAGGCAAAGAAGGGTGTTCCAACTCCAAAGGAGGAATCATAAGTGGTTAAAAAGTATAACAAATTTATTAAAAACAAGTCACAAGGCATATATTGAGACTGTCCCAATCATAGACTACTACAAACAAAAGACTGTGTGTATCACAATGTCCAATGAATGCTCTGTTAGTCCGGTAAGATTGGTGAAACGATCGTTGGAGTAGTGACGTCACAAAAGGAGTGGAGCCTTGTTCCTTACCGGACTAACAGAGCATTCATTGGACATTATTTGTGATACAAATAATGTCCCCAAAGATTAAATATAGCAACATTACCAGTGTGAAGTCTCAAAGGAGATCTGCTTAAAACTGCAAAAGTTCAGGCTTTTATAGTCACTCCTATGTGAGCAATCAGTGAAGTAAACCGCATACAGCGGTGTGCAATTAGACTTGGAGCTCCGTGTATAACTTTACATATTAATCACGTTGTCTGATTAATGCTTCATCTTGATAGGATCCTGTCAATAGTCACATGTGCCAATCATTGTTGAGAAACAAAGAGCCGCATGGCGTAAATCCATAAGAGTGGGGTGGAGACTGTGTCACCTGTAACAGCATGCACATAGGGGATTCCTGTCAATATTCACATAAAAATAAACAATACTCTTTTTTACGTGGGTAAAACTACAACCACTTTCAAAGAAAGAATGGCCAACCACAGATTTTCCATCAGGGAGGCATTGAAGAAGGGAGAATCTGACCTTCCTGTGGCACATCATTTTGTCACACAAACAAGTTTGCACAGCATGGTGATTGACCATGTTCCTCCCCAAAAGAGAGGTGGGGATCATCTTAGGATGTTACTCCAATTGGAGGCAAGGTGGATATTTATGCTAGACACTGTGTCCCCCAGGGGACTCAACATTAAACTGGACTTTGGACCTTTTATTGGTTGAGGACTGTAATAACATTTTTCAACATGTACTATCCAATCATTAGCTGATCACCACTATAATGGTTGACCTCTCTACTACAAATGATAAGGTCTCCCCTTGTAATATATATTATATCCAATTGTGTGCAGTGGGACAATAATTGTTTTTATGCTTATCTATTTTTTCAACTACTGTTGGGTGTTCTTTTACCTAACAAATAGAGATCTCCTAATGTGAGCAATCCTTCGCTAAGATGGATACAACACGGATCATTGTCTCTAAACAGCTGATGCCTGATCGCCTTTTTAGCTTTTTACCAACCTACACGGCTGTGTGTGAAATGCCTTGGGACTTACGAAGCAACACGGTATGACCCGCTATAGAAATGTGGGGCACGTTTATGAAGTTTTACTTTCCTAAGGTGGCTGTGGTGCCACTAGAAATACTAACATGTGCATTATCCAATTTTCTATATGTTTCTACTCACATAGACTGCCTTACCATCCAGTTTTATGACGTACGCCTGAGGGGCGTGGCTATATGGCCGTGTTGGAAATATGCTAATTAGCCATGCGGCTCTTTGTTTCTTAACAATGATTGGCACATGTGACTATTGACAGGATCCTATTAGACTTTGCGCAATCAAAAAATTTGTTTCGTTTCGGTCGGGGGTTTTTTCGGTTCGATACGGTCGCATTAATTCGGTATGCATCGGTTATTCATTTCAGTTTCATTCATATTTTTGTTAATTCGTTCATTCGGATTCATTCGGAAATGTAATTCAAGTTATTAATTTCAGACCGATTCATAATGTCAGACCGATTCGTAATGTCGGACCGAATCGTAATGTCGGACCGAATTGTAATGTCGGACTGAATCGTAATTTTCCGTTAAATCATTATTTCGGAAATGATTCGGTTTTATTATTTCAGATACATTCGATTTAAATTTCCAATCGATTACATAATCATATCAATATTATTCATAAATGTATTACAATGTTAAATGACTGTAATATATTAATACATACATTTAATATGTAATTTGATTGACAATTATGCTTGCACACTATAGCCACACCCATGTAACTAATATCTTGGTTAATTTTTGTGAGTTGAAGAGAGCAGTTTGATATTGGAGAATGTCTGTTAGAGAAATTGGGAGTGTTCATGGAGGTGATAGGGACAGTAGAGTTAGGGACAGTGTAGTTAGTACTAGGGAGAGTAGAGGTAGTGATATTAGAGAGAGTGAACGTAGGGATAGGGACCATGGAGCTATGGAGATTAGTAATAATAATAGGGATAGTGATAGAGGTAGGGATAGGCATAGGATTAGTTATAGGCACCCTGTACATAGGGATAGGGAGAGGGACCATGGATGAACTAGGGAGAGGGTAGGTAGGGACAGGGAGAGGCATGGTGGAGTTAAAAAGCACACTAGTGCCAAAAAACAATTTAAGAGGAGGAGGCCACTTACACCATCTGAGGAGTCGGACTCTAGTGCTCTTGAGAAGGAACAGCAGCGTGCCACTTCACCAAGGCATAGAGGGCCAACCTTTACGCAAGAAGAAAATTTGTCCCTTGTGTCTGCTGTGTTGAAAGTCCGGCACATCTTGTTTTCTTCCAATGTTTCGTCCTCTGCAAAGCAAGCGGCATTGAACACAGTTCGTGATGCTGTCTTTGCAGTTGGAGCAGTGGACTGGACAGCCGCCTGTGTCAAGCACCGGTAAGTTTCAAAAACAATTTTCTTTTATAGTAAAAAACTAACTCTAGTGTGTGTTAGCCTGTGTGTACATACTACACAGGCCAAAATGTGTAACGTAAAGAAATAAATTCAATTAATATTATTATTCATTGTCATGGCATCTTTATTTGAAAAAGCAGGAATGTAAGTCAAGCTTAAAGGGATAGTAAACTAAAAAAAATATTTCATGATTCTGCTAGAGCATTGATTTTTTAATCAACTTTCTAAATTACTCCTATTATTAATTTTTCTTTTTTATCTTGTTATCTTTATTTGAAATTGTAGGTTGATAAGATAAGGACTGGACAGAGCCTGCCCATTTTTGGTTTTAGTACCCTGGCTAGCGCTTGAGATTGGTGGCAACATTTAACAAACCAATAAGCAAGTGCAACCCAGGTTCTCAACCCAAAAAAGGCTCATTCTTGCTTTCAAATAAAGATTCCACGTGAATGAAGAAATAATGAGTTACTATTAAATAATATAATTGCTTAAATTTTCATCTCTATCTTGAAATAAAATGTTTGTGTTTACTGTTTATTATCCATTTAAGGGCTTTTTTATTCCTTACAGAATTAAAGATGGAAACTTTGGCCAACCAAGACCAAATATATTCATTTTTTGGATTATATATATTTGTCTTCTCATGATTTTTAAATAAAGGGATAAACTTTAACCAACTTTATGGGGCACAAAGTCAGATTCAAACGTAAGGGGACACTGAAACCAAATTATTTCTTTAATGATTCAGAAAGAGCATCAATTTTAAGCAACTTTCTAATTTGCTCCTATTATCAAATTTTCTGTGTTCTCTTGGGGGTCAATGTATTAATGTGTGAGGGGACATGATACGATGTAGCGTATCATGTCCGCCGCACATCGATAAATGCCGACAGCTGCTTCATAACTTTTCCGGTTAGCCTTAGGGGCATGAAGCTCCGTACGGAGCTTGATACATTAACCCCTTGGTAACTATTTTTATTTGAAAAAGAATGAATGTAAGCCTATGAGCCAGCCCATCCTTGGGTCAGTACCTGGGTAGTGCTTGATGATTGTTGGCTAAATGTTGCCACCAATCAGCAATCGCTATCCAAGATGCTGAACCAAAAATTGGTCAAGTTCGTAAGTTTACATTCCTGCTTTTTCAAATAAAGATCCAAGGAGACTGAAGAAAAAAAGATAATAGGAGTAAATTAGAAATTTTCTTAAAATCGCATGCTCTACCTGAATTGTGAAAGAAAAAAATTTGGTTTCAGTGTGCCCTTAAATATTCAGTTATAATTTTTTTTATACTTTTCAATTTATGTATAATATCAAATTCACTTTGAGGAGCGCCGTCCTCATGCTTTTCTCGCGCAGTTTCCTCTACTCTCCACTGCACATTCAGCGTTGGTTGTAAAAAATTTTAAGGCCAGGTATGTTTTTCTCGTGCTGCAGTCTCACTCTCTAGTATACACATGATTGCATCAGCCAAACATACCTGTCCTTATAATATAAATATCATATTATTAAAGGACCGCTCATGCAGTTTAATAAATAACATAATTAAGAAGTGGCTAATAAAAATACAATGCAATTCTAACACTTAATTAAAATTTATATATATTTTTTTTTATACCAATTTTTTGTTTATCGTCCCCTGTATTATGTGACAGATATCATCCAATCACAGACTATATAAGTATGTATATTCCCTGTGAGCTTCTGCACATGCTCAGGAATTTATTACATAAAAAGACTGTAAATTTAGATAAATTAAGTAAATTATAAAATTAATTGACTTAAAAGGACATGAACCAACATGTCTCTTCCATGCTTCATATAGATAATTCAATTTTAATTAAATAACTTTCCAAATAACTGAAGCTTAGATTTAGAGTTTGGCGTTAGCTGTCAAAACCAGCGTTAGGGGCTCCTAACGCTGGTTTTGGGCTACCGCTGGTATTTAGAGTCAGTCAGTAAAGGGTCTAACGCTCACTTTCCAGCTGCGACTTTTCCATACTGCAGATCCCCCTACGCCATTTGCGTATCCTATCTTTTCAATGGGATCTTCCTAACGCCGGTATTTAGAGTCGTGGCTGAAGTGAGCGTTAGAAATCTAACGACAAAACTCCAGCCTCAGCAAAAAGCCAGGAGTTAAGAGATTTCTGAGCTAACGCCGGTTCATAAAGCTCTTAACTACTGTGCTCTAAAGTACACGAACACCCATAAACTACCTATGCACCCCTAAACCGAGGCCCCCCCACACCGCCGCCACTCTAATAAAATTTTTTAACCCCTAATCTGCCGACCGCACACCGCCGCAACCTACATTATCCCTATGAACCCCTAATCTGCTGCCCCTAACACCGCCGACCCCTATATTATATTTATTAACCCCTAATCTGCCGCCCCCAATGTCGCCGCCACCTACCTACAATAATTAACCCCTAATCTTCCGACCGGACCTCACCGCTACTATAATAAAGTTATTAACCCCTAATCCGCCTCACTCCAGTCTCAATAACCCTATAATAAATAGTATTAACCCCTAATCTGCCCTCCCTAACATCACTGACACCTAACTTCAAGTATTAACCCCTAATCTTCTGACCGGACCTCACCGCTACTCTATTAAATTTATTAACCCCTAAAGCTAAGTCTAACCCTAACCCTAACACCCCCTAAGTTAAATATAATTTAAATCTAACAAAATAAAATAAATCTTATTAAATAAATTATTCCTATTTAAAGCTAAATACTTACCTGTAAAATAAACCCTAATATAGCTACAATATAAATTATAATTATAATGTAGCTATTTTAGGATTTATATTTATTTTACAGGCAACTTTGTATTTATTTTAACCAGGTACAATAGCTATTAAATAGTTAATAACTATTTAATAGCTACCTAGTTAAAATAATTACCAAATTACCTGTAAAATAAATCCTAACCTAAGTTACAATTAAACCTAACACTACACTATCAATACATTAATTAAATAAATTGCCTACAATTATCTACAATTAAACCTAACACTACACTATCATTATATTAATTAAATAAATTACCTACAAATACCTACAAATAAATACAATTAAATAAACTAACTAAAGTACAAAAAATAAAAAAAGCTAAGTTACAAAAAATAAAAAAATAATTTACAAACATAATAAAAATATTACAACAATTTAAAACTAATTACACCTACTCTAAGCCCCCTAATAAAATAACAAAGCCCCCCCAAATAAAAAAAATGCCCTACCCTATTCTAAAATTAAAATTGAAAAGCTCTTTTACCTTACCAGCCCTTAAAAGAGCCTTTTGCGGGGCATGCTCCAAAGAAATCAGCTCTTTTGCCTGTAAAAAAAAACACAATACCACCCCCCAACATTACAACCCACCACCCACATACCCCTAATCTAACCCAAACCCCCCTTAAATAAACCTAACATTAAGCCCCTGAAGATCTTCCTACCTTGTCTTCACCAAGCCGGATATCACCGATCGGTCCTCCAGAGGGTCCCTCGAATTCCGATTGGCTGATAGGATTCTATCAGCCAATCGGAATTAAGGTAGGAAAAATCTGATTGGCTGATGGAATCAGCCAATCAGATTCAAGTTCAATCCGATTGGCTGATCCAATCAGCCAATCAGATTGAGCTCGCATTCTATTGGCTGATCGGAACAGCCAATAGAATGCGAGCTCAATCTGATTGGCTGATTGGATCAGCCAATCGGATTGAACTTGAATCTGATTGGCTGATTCCATCAACCAATCAGATTTTTCCTACCTTAATTCCGATTGGCTGATAGAATCCTATCAGCCAATCGGAATTCGAGGGACGCCATCTTAGATGACGTCCCTTAAAGGAGCCTTCATTCTGTGTTAGGACGTCAGAAGAAGAGGATGGATCCGTGCCGGAGGTCTTGAAGATGGAGCCGCTCGTCGTCGGATGGATGAAGATAGAAGATGCCGCTTGGATGAAGATGTTTGCCGGTCCGGATCTCCTCTTCTGCCCGGATAGGATGAAGACTTTGGAGCCTCTTCTGGACTTCTTCTTGCCGGATAGGATGAAGACTTCGGGACCCTCTGGAGGACCGATCGGTGATTCCCGGCGTGGTGAAGACAAGGTAGGAAGATCTTCAGGGGTTAGTGTTTTTTTTTACAGGCAAAAGAGCTGATTTCTTTGGGGCATGCCCCGCAAAAGGCCCTTTTAAGGGCTGGTAAGGTAAAAGAGCTTTTCAATTTTAATTTTAGAATAGGGTAGGGCATTTTTTTTATTTTGGGGGGCTTTGTTATTTTATTAGGGGGCTTAGAGTAGGTGTAATTAGTTTTAAATTGTTGTAATATTTTTATTATTATTTATTTTTTGTAACTTCGCTTTTTTATTTTTTGTACTTTAGTTAGTTTATTTAATTGTATTTATTTGTAGGTATTTTATGTAATTAATTTATTGATAGTGTAGTGTTAGGTTTAATTGTAGATAATTGTAGGTATTTTATTTAATTAATTTATTGATAGTGTAGTGTTAGGTTCAATTGTAACTTAGGTTAGGATTTATTTTCCAGGTAATTTTGTAATTATTTTAACTAGGTAGCTATTACATAGTTATTAACTATTTAATAGCTATTGTACCTGATTAAAATAAATACAAAGTTGCCTGTAAAATAAATATTAATCCTAAAATAGCTACAATATAATTTTTGTTATATTGTAGCTATATTAGGGTTTATTTTACAGGTAAGTATTTAGCTTTAAATAGGAATAATTTATTTAATAAGAGTTAATTTATTTAGTTAGATTTAAATTATATTTAACTTAGGGGGGTGTTAGGGTTCGGGTTAGAGTTAGCTTTAGGGGTTAATACATTTATTAGAGTAGCAGTGAGGTCTGGTCGGTAGATTAGGGGTTAATTATTGTAGGTAGCTGGCGGCGACGTTGTGGGGGGCAGATTAGGGGTTAATAAATATAATATAGGGGTCGGCGGTGTTAGGGGCAGCAGATTAGGGATACATAGGTATAATGTAGGTTGCGGCGGTGTACGGAGCGGCAGATTAGGGGTTAAAAAAATATGCAGGTGTCAGCGATAGCGGGGGCGGCAGATTAGGGGTTAATAAGTGTAAGGTTAGGGGTGTTTAGACTCGGGGTACATGTTAGGGTGTTAGGTGCAGACATAGGAAGTTTTTTCCCATAGGAAACAATGGGGCTGCGTTAGGAGCTGAATGCTGCTTTTTTGCAGGTGTTAGGTTTTTTTTCAGCTCAAACTGTCCCATTGTTTCCTATGGGGGAATCGTGCACAAGCACGTTTTTGAAGCTGGCCACGTCCGTAAGCACCGCTGGTATTGAGAGTTGCAGTGGCAGTAAATTATGCTCTACGCTCCTTTTTTGGAGCCTAACGCAGCCATTCTGTGAACTCTAAATACCAGGGGTATTTAAAAGGTGCGGGGGGAAAAAAACAGCGTTAGCTACGCGGGTCGTTACCGACAAAACTCTAAATCTAGCCGTTATTTAATTATCTTCCTTCTCTTGTTATTATTTGTTGAAATGTTTTTCTAGGCAAGCTTTGGAGCAGCAGAGAAGCTATTTTCTAGCTGTTGATTGGTGGCTGCATATACATATATTTCAATTTTGATTGGCTCACCCATGTGTTTTGTTAGAAACCATTAGTGCATTGCTGTTCCTTCAATAAATGATACCAAGAGAATGAAATGAATTAGAAAATAGAAGTTAAATAAAAATGTATTGAAAATTATATCCTCTATCTGAATCATGAAAAATATTTGGTTTTCTTTTCATGTCCCTTTTACATTTCCAATTACCTGATCTATCTGATTCAGAATCATAAAACTTATTTTGACTTTATTGTCCATTTCAATGTATAACAGATAAGCAAACACTGTACTAATTTTTTAAAAAAAAAATATTTATTTGTTACATACCTAAATCTTACATGCATATAAAACAACAATTATAACCTGTGAATTATCCATCTCTATAATATAACTATTGAAAACTCTAAAAATCCGGGGTACAGGTCAGGCACTGTCAGTAATTTCCAATAGCTCTGCTGGTATTCTTTTGATGTTAAGAATCAGATGCAAACTGTAAGAAATCCTTATTTTCAAATAAAGTCATTATATTTTTTCAAATGTTTTTATTTTTTTAGTTTTCTAACCAAAAAAATGTTTTTATTTGATTTCTAGGTATTATGATTGCAGGGCGATGGTCAAGAGGAAAATGTCAATCATGCACTCCACATCAAAGACGGTGCGTTTTAACAGTTGGGAGAAGGAGGTCCGGGACAAACTACTTCCAGAGGCTGTTGTCACAGGTGTCCGAAGCGCAAGTAGGGCAGACAAATCTGTCAAGCAACAGAGAGCTGGTGAGTAAAATGAAATATACGATTACTTTGATTACTTTGCATGGGTGTGGAAATAAAAAAATAAATACAAGTCAATAAAGTGGAAGACAAGACAAACGATTTATCCTTTAGCTATTACAATTTACTATTCCAGATTTTTTTTTTTTAAACAAATAAAGAAAGACCCATATCTGTAAGGCAACGGTCATGTATGAGAATGATTGGAGTTGCATTCTAGCATACATAGTTACATACACATATGTCATAACTCAATTTCCCACATCCACATACATTTCTTGTGTATGTGAAAGATGGAAAATGCATTCATCTTGCATAGTTGTATATGACAGAATCAAAATCACACTTTATATAAGGCCGGTGAGGTAGCTCAATTGGCAAAATGCCCTGACTACAAAAACCTGTTCAAAGATCCAAAGGTCACTGGTTCAAATCCCAGCAGGGCCAACTCAGCCCTTCATCCTTCTGAGGTAGCTCAAATGAGTACCATTAAATTTGTTAATAATAACAACTATTACTATTCACCTGCCGATTTGGTAAATTTCTTAAAGCGAGCGTGGAAAAAGCGCTTCAAGAGTTTGAGTCCCACTGGGAGAAAGGTGCTATATAAATACTAGTTATTATATATATATATATATATATATATATATATATATATATATATATATATATATATATATATATATATCATCTCTCTCCCTCACCATGGCCCTTCTTTTGTGTTCCCCTCACTCCCATATGCCCCTTCCTTTGTTGTTCCCCTATATCCTTTTTCCTCATGCCACCTTTCTTCTCTTTCCCTCCCAAGGCCCTTTATTTTGCCTTTCCCTACCTCACCAATACCTGAATTTTAGATGCTGTGGCCTTTGCATCCTTTTTTCTGTAATGTGACTTCAATGATTTAAAATATCAAAAATCGACCATCACATTTAAATGCCTATTTTGGGTGGCGGACAACATTATATATATATATTTCACTAACTGGCCTGTATATGTTTGAAATTATGAATCATTCATCACTAATAACCAGTGTTCCCTCTAAGGACAGTTTCGTGTGCAGCCCAGCAGTGAAACAGTTAACAAGAAAACCATACTTGGCCATCTGCATTGTGTAGTGTTTGCTAATTGCAGGGTGTGGTTGTCTATTTAACTGTTTCACTGCTGGGCCGCACACAAAACTGGCCTTAGAGGGAACACTGCTAATAACTATTCTTCACTAATTCACGTGTTAGCCTTACCTGTCTCTTCACCTTGATGTTTTCCAGATCACCAAAAATAATCTGCAGGGCGATCAGCCCCAACCACGCCTCAGCCTAGTTCTGGTAAGTACCTAAATATGAATACAAACATAGGTTTTAAAAAAAAAAAAAAAAAAACATGGATTGAAGAGTACATTTTTACTCCCAGAGTATTACATTCAAATAGTACCCTGTCCCAGTTCCTTAGCCCTGTTACCTTTTTCTTGCCAAGTTTCCATGATCAAGTGTTGTGCTTAAAGATATAATGAACCCAACATTTTTCTTTAATGATTTCATACTAGAATCTGCTAGAGCAGCAAATTCATCTACTCAATTATTTGAAACTCAATTTTTCTTTGTTCTATTATTATCTTTATTTTACAAACCAATAATGTAAGCCTGGTCCCCGGGTATTTTTTTTGTTTCAAAACCATGCATAGCGGCATAGCGCTTGCTTACATTCTTGATGTATAAAATAACAATAAGAAGACAACCAAACAAATGTTATGATAGGACTATAAATTTATAAAGCTGCTTTACATTTCATGCTCTTACAAAATATTGAAAGTCAAATATTTGGTTTATTATCCATTGTATCACGATTTTCATCTACTGACTTTCATCAGCCTGATAATGATTCTGCCGTCCATCCACTTGTTGAGACTATCAGCTGACCATTCTCAGCCATATGTATGGCACACTATTCACCTTTTCATGAAATTATATATTTTTGTTTATAAATTGCTTTATTTCCAAAACTGTTTATTATGAAAAAGAGTATAGACTCGTTAGCTTTTTGACTAAAAACCCTTATGAAGTGATAGCAGTAGGTTATGAAAATTATGTTATTAAGATTTACTAATGCACATGATCAAATAACACGTCATGTGTTATAGTATACATGGGTTGCCTGTTGAGCATTAATTCAAAACTCTTTTATAATTTTTTTTTTTTTATTTAGCAAATTTAGTCTCGAATTAGCATTTCTCTCATTTTTATATGGACCTTTATTTACTATTTTGTGAATAGACTCTTTAATTATGGAATCTAAATATAATGATGTACAACATTTTCAAACTATTAAAAATAAGACTCAAATCAATCAATTGATCCAAATTTTCATACAAATTAAAACCTATACATAAATAAATAGTGGAAATGAATTTTTTTGGGGGTAAAAATAAGTAAAATGATATAGACCAATCCCATAGGTTGATATTTCATACATATTCTTTTTGAGTGCTGTGTTAATCCTTGAAATGGAACTGATGTAAAAAAAATGTTTTTTTCTGAATGAAAAATGAACCGGTCTGATTGAAGGACAATATGTTTTACCTTTTTTTTTTTTTTAAAAAACATTTTTTTTTTGCATTCAAAATAAATATTGATGTCTTCACACAAACTTATTATGTATAATTTAGTATACCTTGGCTTGGGCTGATTTTATACTATCTTTAACAGCAACTCGGATCCCACCAGTAGCAGCCTCTGGAAGTCGAGAAATGTCCACTACTCCTCCCCATAAGTTATGACAAACTGAAAATATAAACAAACAGGACAGGCAATAATTATCTGTACATTTTATTGAAAAAAATGCTTTACTATAGAAATAAACATCAGCTACAAATGATTTATTACGCAATATTTCTAAAAAGAAAATTGTAAATTGAATATAAATTTTAATTAGATTTAACAGAGAACTAAAATTTGTCCATCCTGGATATTAAAATATATTTGAGCGAATAATGTATAATAAAAGTTTGTGGATAGTCTGTCGGTGTCTTTTTTTAAACTTTTAGGGAGAGTCTTTCTATGTCTGTACAACATGTCCACAAATCCATTGGTTTGCATACAACAAAATAATAGCATTTGATTACTGTTTCATCTATTTCAGAACTACGAGGCATGTCTGCAGGGGGAAGCCATACCAGTGAACTGCATTCACCAGTCATTACTGTAGAGGAAAGTGAAGGAGTAAATATTGATCAAACATTCTTCTCACCATCATCAACTGTGGGCGTTGTTCAACCATCAAGCAAACATTATGCCCCCATTGTGGATGAGCAGCATGGGCAGACAGCGCAGAATCCACCGCCTCAACCGGAACAAGACAAGCCAACAGAACAGGAAACACAAAATCGGTATAGCCGGATGGAGGAGTTACTTCTTGAAAATTTAATAGCGACCCAAAAATTGACAAAAGCTGTTGAAAATATGAGAAATGATTTACATCGACACATAGACAGGGCATTAGCCCGTGTCAACAAAGAACAGCGCCAGGCAATGGATCACATGCATGAATCCATTTTGGACGCTATTTATCTACAACATCAACACAATGTTCCATCACATGACACATAGATTGAAGTTTAATATAATAGCTATTTTTATGTCTCCATCCCACCCTCTATGTACCTCATGTTTTGAGAACAGTGCTATTAAGATTTGATAATGCACTAACATTGTTTTTGGTGTTAAATGTTTGTGAGTTATTATATAATATATATATATATATTCAGGCATAGACTCTCTCACATCCAACATGTCAGCATACATTGATAAATACCTTCAAAAATATGTCTTGATTCTTATTTATGGGACTCCACAAATTTACTAATATTAATAGATGAATTGAAATGGAGTAGAGAATGTATACTAGTGACATGTGACCTACAATCCCTATAAATTTCCATCAGACATAAAGACGGTATAAGGGCAGTAGATGAATTTCTAAAAAATGACGCAAATATGAAGAAGGAACAAAGAGAATTTTTGCTAGAAAGTATTGAATTCATTTTAATTCATAATTTTTTCATGTATGATGGCCTTTTCTATGAACAGATTTGCGGTACAGCTATCGGCACTACATTCGCCCCTAGCTGATCAAATCTGTTCATGGGTTTATGGGAATCACAATTTTTAAACCAAAGTCCCTACAAAAACTATTTTATTATGTACAAAAGATTTATAGACAATCTATTTTTTATTTGGAAAGGGTTACTAGAGGTCCTCAAAAAATGTTTGGATGATATGAATAACAATCAGTTGAACTTAAATTTTACAGCAGATATAAGTACAGAAAAGGTACATTATCTTGACTTAGAAATTACGGTAGAAAATAATGAGCTTCTCACAAGAACGCATTTCAAAGAAGTAGATGCTAACAATTTCAAACACAAAACTAGTGGCCACCTTCACAGGTGGAAACACAACATCCCGAAGGGCCAATTTTTAAGATTGAAAAGGAATTGCAAAAGAGATAAGGATTACGAAACACAATCCAAAAAATTAAAAGATAAATTTATAGAAAGAGGCTACTCGGAGGAAAAGATAGAAATAGAAAGACAAAAGATACAAGATATAGATAGGAAGAATATACTCCAATATAAACCTAAAGAGAATGTTACAAAAGAAAAAGACAAACAGGAGTTTTTTATTCCCTTTATTACAGAATACAGTGAAGACAGAAGAAGAATAGAGAAAATTATTAAATCACATTGGAAAATATTAAAATCAGACCCACACTTAGGGCAATCACTTCCAACTAACCCGAAATTTGTATACAAGAAAGCAAAAAATCTAAAAAGTATATTAGCACCGACTGTAAAACATAATAACACCAATATTACAAGGGGACTTTTAGGAGACAAACTACAGGGATTCTACCCTTGTGGGATATGAAAAGCTTGTAAATATGCAAAGAAAACTAAAACTTTCAGGTCAAGCTATACAAAAAAAGGAATATAAGATACGAGAAACTATAAGATGTACAGATATGAATATAATGTATCTAATAACATGCACAAAATGTGAGAAACAGTATATAGGGGAAACAGAAAGAATGGTCAAAGAACGAATAAGGGAACATATATTATCTATAGAAAATTCTGGGACAGAAAGAAATAAAGACCGTCCAGTGCCAAAACATTTCAAGGTGTGTAATGACAGTAATCTTAAATATTTCAGCTATACAGCAATACAAAAAATTTAACTGAATAAAAGAGGTGGCAATCAGGCCACCAACCTTCTTAAAAAGGAGGCAAAATGGATATTTGAAATTCAGAATCTGAAGCCAAAGGGTCTAAATGTAGATTTCAGTTTAAACTGTTTTTTAAATTCCTAAATAACTGTTTCATATCTCTTAAACAAATGTTTTAAAATAATGGAATTCACATGTCAGAATAATTCTATCTGAAAAATACTCTTGAATAGTGATGTCTCGAATTGTTCGCCGGCGAATAGTTCCCGGCGAACATAGCTTGTTCGCGTTCGCAACGGCGGGCGAACACATGCGATGTTCGATCCGCCCCCTATTCGTCATCATTGAGTAAACTTTGACCCTGAATCTCACAGTCTGCAGACACATTCCAGCCAATCAGCAGCAGACCCTCCCTCCCAGACCCTCCCAGCTCCTGGACAGCAGCCATTTTTGATTCATTCGGAAGCTGCTTTCTTAGTGAGAGGAGGGACAGTGTAGCTGCTGCTGATTTAATAGGGAAATTGATAGCTAGGCTAGTGTATTCAGTGTCCACTACAGTCCTGAAGGACTCATCTGATCTCTGCTGTAAGGACAGCACCCCAAAAAGCCCTTTTTAGGGCTAGAATATCAGTCTGTTTTTTTTCCTGTGTAATCTAATTGCAGTTGCCTGCCTGCCAGCATGTGTGTCAGGCTCACAGCGTATACTGTGCCCACTTGCCCAGTGCCACCACTCATATCTGTTGTAACAGTAGTGTAAATTTAAAAAAAAAAAACTTTTTTGACTGTGAAACATCAGTCTGCTAGTGTAAACTAATTGCAGTTGCCTGCCTGCCAGCGTGTGTGCCAGGCCCACTTGCCCAGTGCCACCACTCATATCTGGTTTAACAGTAGTGTAAATTTAAAAAAAAAAAAAAACTTTTTTGACTGTGAAAAATCAGTCTGCTAGTGTAATCTAATTGCAGTTGCCTGCCTGCCAGTGTGTGTGCCAGGCTCACTTGCCCAGTGCCACCACTCATATCTGTTGTAACAAACAGTAGTGTAAATTTTTTTTAAAAACTTTTTTGACTGTGAAACATCAGTCTGCTAGTGTAATCTAATTGCAGTTGCCTGTCTGCCAGGGTGTGTGCCAGGCCCACTTGCCCAGTGCCACCACTCATATCTGGTGTAACAGTAGTGTAAATTTAAAAAAAAAAAAAACTTTTTTGACTGTGAAACATCAGTCTGCTAGTGTAATCTAATTGCAGTTGCCTGCCAGCATGTGTGCCAGGCTCACAGCGTATACTGTGACCACTTGCCCAGTGCCACCACTCATATCTGGTGTAACAGTAGTGTAAATTAAAAAAAAAAAATTTTTGACTGTGAAACATCAGTCTGCTTGTGTAATCTAATTGCAGTTGCCTGCCTGCCAGCATGTGTGCCAGGCCAACTTTCCCAGTGCCACCACTCATATCTGTTGTAACAGTAGTGTAAATTTAAAAAAAACAACTTTTTTGACTGTGAAACATCAGTCTGCTTGTGTAATCTAATTGCAGTTGCCTGCCTGCCAGCGTGTGTGCCAGGCTCACAGCATATACTGTGCCCACTTGCCCAGTGCCACCACTCATATCTGTTGTAACAGTAGTGTAAATTAAAAAAAAAAAACTTTTTTGACTGTGATACATAAGTCTGCTAGTGTAATCTAATTGCAGTTCCCTCCCTACCAGCGTGTGTGCCAGGCTCACAGCATATACTGTGACCACTTGCCCAGTGCCACCACTCATATCTGGTGTAACAGTAGTGTAAATTTTAAAAAAAAATTTTTTGACTGTGAAACATCAGTCTGCTTGTGTAATCTAATTGCAGTTGCCTGCCTGCATGCCAGCGTGCGTGCCAGGCCCAGTTGCCCAGTGCCACCACTCATATCTGTTGTAACAGTAGTGTAAATTTAAAAAAAAAAAAACTTTTTTGACTGTGAAACATCAGTCTGCTAGTGTAATCTAATTGCAGTTGCCTGCCTGCCAGCGTGTGTGCCAGGCTCATAGCGTATACTGTGACCAATTGCCCAGTGCCACCACTCATATCTGGTGTAACAGTAGTGTAAATTTTAAAAAAAAAAAAACTTTTTTGACTGTGAAACATCAGTCTGCTTGTGTAATCTAATTGCAGTTGCCTGCCTGCCAGCATGTGTGCCAGGCTCACAGCGCATACTGTGCCCACTTGCCCAGTGCCACCACTCATATCTGGTGTAACAGTAGTGTAAATTTAAAAAAAAAACTTTTTTGACTGTGAAACATCAGTCTGCTAGTGTAATCTAATTGCAGTTGCCTGCCTGCCAGCATGTGTGCCAAGCTCACAGCATATACTGTGACCACATGCCCAGTGCCACCACTCATATCTGGTGTAACAGTAGTGTAAATTTTTAAAAAAAACTTTTTTGACTGTGAAACATCAGTCTGCTTGTGTAATCTAATTGCAGTTACCTGCCTGCCTGCCAGCGTGTGTGCCAGGCCCAGTTGCCCAGTGCCACCACTCATATCTGTTGTAACAGTAGTGTAAATTTAAAAAAAAAAATTTTTGACTGTGAAACATCAGTCTGCTAGTGTAATCTAATTGCAGTTGCCTGCCTGCCAGCGTGTGTGCCAGGCTCACAGCGTATACTGTGACCAATTGCCCAGTGTCACCACTCATATCTGGTGTAACAGTAGTGTAAATTTAAAAAAAAAAAAACTTTTTTGACTATGAAACATCAGTCTGCTTGTGTAATCTAATTGCAGTTGCCTGCCAGCCAGCGTGTGTGCCAGGCTCACAGCGCATACTGTGCCCACTTGCCCAGTGCCACCACTCATATCTGGTGTAATAGTAGTGTAAATTTAAAAAAAAAAATTTTTGACTGTGAAACATCAGTCTGCTAGTGTAATCTAATTGCAGTTGCCTGCCTGCCAGCGTATGTGCCAGGCTCACAGCATATACTGTGCCCACTTGCCCAGTGCCACCACTCATATCTGTTGTAACAGTAGTGTAAATTAAAAAAAAAAAACTTTTTTGACTGTGAAACATAAGTCTGCTAGTGTAATCTAATTGCAGTTCCCTCCCTACCAGCGTGTGTGCCAGGCTCACAGCATATACTGTGACCACTTGCCCAGTGCCACCACTCATATCTGGTGTAACAGTAGTGTAAATTTTAAAAAAAAACTTTTTTGACTGTGAAACATCAGTCTGCTAGTGTAATCTAATTGCAGTTGCCTGCCTGCCAGCGTGTGTGCCAGGCTCACAGCATATACTGTGCCCACTTGCCAGTGCCACCACTCATATCTGTTGTAACAGTAGTGTAAATTAAAAAAAAAAAACTTTTTTGACTGTGAAACATAAGTCTGCTAGTGTAATCTAATTGCAGTTCCCTCCCTACCAGCGTGTGTGCCAGGCTCACAGCATATACTGTGACCACTTGCCCAGTGCCACCACTCATATCTGGTGTAACAGTAGTGTAAATTTAAAAAAAAAAGTTTTTTGACTGTGAAACATCAGTCTGCTTGTGTAATCTAATTGCAGTTGCCTGCCTGCATGCCAGCGTGCGTGCCAGGCCCAGTTGCCCAGTGCCACCACTCATATCTGTTGTAACAGTAGTGTAAATTTAAAAAAAAAAAAACTTTCTTGACTGTGAAACATCAGTCTGCTAGTGTAATCTAATTGCAGTTGCCTGCCTGCCAGCGTGTGTGCCAGGCTCACAGCGTATACTGTGACCAATTGCCCAGTGCCACCACTCATATCTGGTGTAACAGTAGTGTAAATTTAAAAAAAAAAAAACTTTTTTGACTGTGAAACATCAGTCTGCTTGTGTAATCTAATTGCAGTTGCCTGCCTGCCAGCGTGTGTGCCAGGCTCACAGCGCATACTGTGCCCACTTGCCCAGTGCCACCACTCATATCTGGTGTAACAGTAGTGTAAATTTAAAAAAAAAACTTTTTTGACTGTGAAACATCAGTCTGCTAGTGTAATCTAATTGCAGTTGCCTGCCTGCCAGCATGTGTGCCAAGCTCACAGCATATACTGTGACCACATGCCCAGTGCCACCACTCATATCTGGTGTAACAGTAGTGTAAATTTAAAAAAAAAACTTTTTTGACTGTGAAACATCAGTCTGCTTGTGTAATCTAATTGCAGTTGCCTGCCTGCCTGCCAGCGTGTGTGCCAGGCCCAGTTGCCCAGTGCCACCACTCATATCTGTTGTAACAGTAGTGTAAATTTAAAAAAAAAAAAACTTTTTTGACTGTGAAACATCAGTCTGCTAGTGTAATCTAATTGCAGTTGCCTGCCTGCCAGCGTGTGTGCCAGGCTCACAGCGTATACTGTGACCAATTGCCCAGTGTCACCACTCATATCTGGTGTAACAGTAGTGTAAATTTAAAAAAAAAAAAACTTTTTTGACTATGAAACATCAGTCTGCTTGTGTAATCTAATTGCAGTTGCCTGCCAGCCAGCGTGTGTGCCAGGCTCACAGCGCATACTGTGCCCACTTGCCCAGTGCCACCACTCATATCTGGTGTAATAGTAGTGTAAATTTAAAAAAAAAAATTTTTGACTGTGAAACATCAGTCTGCTAGTGTAATCTAATTGCAGTTGCCTGCCTGCCAGCATGTGTGCCAGGCTCACAGCATATACTGTGCTCACTTGCCCAGTGCCACCACTCATATCTGTTGTAACAGTAGTGTAAATTTAAAAAAAAAAAAACTTTTTTGACTGTGAAACATCAGTCTGCTAGTGTAATCTAATTGCAGTTGCCTGCCAGCATGTGTGCCAGGCTCACAGCGTATACTGTGACCACTTGCCCAGTGCCACCACTCATATCTGGTGTAACAGTAGTGTAAATTAAAAAAAAAAAAAATTTGACTGTGAAACATCAGTCTGCTTGTGTAATCTAATTGCAGTTGCCTGCCTGCCAGCGTGTGTGCCAGGCCAACTTTCCCAGTGCCACCACTCATATCTGTTGTAACAGTAGTGTAAATTTAAAAAAAGAAACTTTTTTGACTGTGAAACATCAGTCTGCTAGTGTAATCTAATTGCAGTTGCCTGCCTGCCAGCATGTGTGCCAGTCTCACAGCATATACTGTGCCCACTTGCCCAGTGCCACCACTCATATCTGTTGTAACAGTAGTGTAAATTTAAAAAAAAAAAAACTTTTTTGACTGTGAAACATCAGTCTGCTAGTGTAATCTAATTGCAGTTGCCTGCCTGCCAGCGTGTGTGCCAGGCTCACAGCGTATACTGTGACCAATTGCCCAGTGTCACCACTCATATCTGGTGTAACAGTAGTGTAAATTTAAAAAAAAAAAAACTTTTTTGACTATGAAACATCAGTCTGCTTGTGAAATCTAATTGCAGTTGCCTGCCAGCCAGCGTGTGTGCCAGGCTCACAGCGCATACTGTGCCCACTTGCCCAGTGCCACCACTCATATCTGGTGTAATAGTAGTGTAAATTTAAAAAAAAAATTTTTTGACTGTGAAACATCAGTCTGCTAGTGTAATCTAATTGCAGTTGCCTGCCTGCCAGCATGTGTGCCAGGCTCACAGCATATACTGTACTCACTTGCCCAGTGCCACCACTCATATCTGTTGTAACAGTAGTGTAAATTTAAAAAAAAAAAAACTTTTTTGACTGTGAAACATCAGTCTGCTTGTGTAATCTAATTGCAGTTGCCTGCCTGACAGCGTGTGTGCCAGGCTCACAGCGTATACTGTGCCCACTTGCCCAGTGCCACCACTCATATCTGGTGTAACAGTAGTGTACATTTAAAAAAAAAAAAAACTTTTTTGACTGTGAAACATCAGTCTGCTAGTGTAATCTAATTGCAGTTGCCTGCCAGCATGTGTGCCAGGCTCACAGCGTATACTGTGACCACTTGCCCAGTGCCACCACTCATATCTGGTGTAACAGTAGTGTAAATTAAAAAAAAAAAAAATTTGACTGTGAAACATCAGTCTGCTTGTGTAATCTAATTGCAGTTGCCTGCCTGCCAGCGTGTGTGCCAGGCCAACTTTCCCAGTGCCACCACTCATATCTGTTGTAACAGTAGTGTAAATTTAAAAAAAGAAACTTTTTTGACTGTGAAACATCAGTCTGCTAGTGTAATCTAATTGCAGTTGCCTGCCTGCCAGCGTGTGTGCCAGTCTCACAGCATATACTGTGCCCACTTGCCCAGTGCCACCACTCATATCTGTTGTAACAGTAGTGTAAATTTAAAAAAAAAAAAACTTTTTTGACTGTGAAACATCAGTCTGCTAGTGTAATCTAATTGCAGTTGCCTGCCTGCCAGCGTGTGTGCCAGGCTCACAGCGTATACTGTGACCAATTGCCCAGTGCCACCACTCATATCTGGTGTAACAGTAGTGTAAATTTAAAAAAAAAAAAAACTTTTTTGACTGTGAAACATCAGTCTGCTTGTGTAATCTAATTGCAGTTGCCTGCCTGCCAGCGTGTGTGCCAGCCTCACAGCGCATACTGTGCCCACTTGCCCAGTGCCACCACTCATATCTGGTGTAACAGTAGTGTAAATTTTAAAAAAAAACTTTTTTGACTGTGAAACATCAGTCTGCTAGTGTAATCTAATTGCAGTTGCCTGCCTGCCAGCATGTGTGCCAAGCTCACAGCATATACTGTGACCACATGCCCAGTGCCACCACTCATATCTGGTGTAACAGTAGTGTAAATTTTAAAAAAAAACTTTTTTGACTGTGAAACATCAGTCTGCTTGTGTAATCTAATTGCAGTTGCCTGCCTGCCAGCGTGTGTGCCAGCCTCACAGCGCATACTGTGCCCACTTGCCCAGTGCCACCACTCATATCTGGTGTAACAGTAGTGTAAATTTTAAAAAAAAACTTTTTTGACTGTGAAACATCAGTCTGCTAGTGTAATCTAATTGCAGTTGCCTGCCTGCCAGCGTGTGTGCCAGGCTCACAGCGTATACTGTGACCAATTGCCCAGTGCCACCACTCATATCTGGTGTAACAGTAGTGTAAATTTAAAAAAAAAACTTTTTTGACTGTGAAACATCAGTCTGCTAGTGTAATCTAATTGCAGTTGCCTGCCTGCCAGCATGTGTGCCAGGCTCACAGCATATACTGTGCTCACTTGCCCAGTGCCACCACTCATATCTGTTGTAACAGTAGTGTAAATTTAAAAAAAAAAAACTTTTTTGACTGTGAAACATCAGTCTGCTTGTGTAATCTAATTGCAGTTGCCTGCCTGACAGCGTGTGTGCCAGGCTCACAGCGTATACTGTGCCCACTTGCCCAGTGCCACCACTCATATCTGGTGTAACAGTAGTGTAAATTTAAAAAAAAAAAAAACTTTTTTGACTGTGAAACATCAGTCTGCTAGTGTAATCTAATTGCAGTTGCCTGCCAGCATGTGTGCCAGGCTCACAGCGTATACTGTGACCACTTGCCCAGTGCCACCACTCATATCTGGTGTAACAGTAGTGTAAATTAAAAAAAAAAAAAATTTGACTGTGAAACATCAGTCTGCTTGTGTAATCTAATTGCAGTTGCCTGCCTGCCAGCGTGTGTGCCAGGCCAACTTTCCCAGTGCCACCACTCATATCTGTTGTAACAGTAGTGTAAATTTAAAAAAAGAAACTTTTTTGACTGTGAAACATCAGTCTGCTAGTGTAATCGAATTGCAGTTGCCTGCCTGCCAGCGTGTGTGCCAGTCTCACAGCATATACTGTGCCCACTTGCCCAGTGCCACCACTCATATCTGTTGTAACAGTAGTGTAAATTTAAAAAAAAAAAAACTTTTTTGACTGTGAAACATCAGTCTGCTAGTGTAATCTAATTGCAGTTGCCTGCCTGCCAGCGTGTGTGCCAGGCTCACAGCGTATACTGTGACCAATTGCCCAGTGCCACCACTCATATCTGGTGTAACAGTAGTGTAAATTTAAAAAAAAAAAAAACTTTTTTGACTGTGAAACATCAGTCTGCTTGTGTAATCTAATTGCAGTTGCCTGCCTGCCAGCGTGTGTGCCAGGCTCACAGCGCATACTGTGCCCACTTGCCCAGTGCCACCACTCATATCTGGTGTAACAGTAGTGTAAATTTTAAAAAAAAACTTTTTTGACTGTGAAACATCAGTCTGCTAGTGTAATCTAATTGCAGTTGCCTGCCTGCCAGCATGTGTGCCAAGCTCACAGCATATACTGTGACCACATGCCCAGTGCCACCACTCATATCTGGTGTAACAGTAGTGTAAATTTTAAAAAAAAACTTTTTTGACTGTGAAACATCAGTCTGCTTGTGTAATCTAATTGCAGTTGCCTGCCTGCCTGCCTGCCAGCGTGTGTGCCAGGCCCAGTTGCCCAGTGCCACCACTCATATCTGTTGTAACAGTAGTGTAAATTTAAAAAAAAAAAAACTTTTTTGACTGTGAAACATCAGTCTGCTAGTGTAATCTAATTGCAGTTGCCTGCCTGCCAGTGTGTGTGCCAGGCTCACAGCGTATACTGTGACCAATTGCCCAGTGCCACCACTCATATCTGGTGTAACAGTAGTGTAAATTTAAAAAAAAAACTTTTTTGACTGTGAAACATCAGTCTGCTAGTGTAATCTAATTGCAGTTGCCTGCCTGCCAGCATGTGTGCCAGGCTCACAGCATATACTGTGCTCACTTGCCCAGTGCCACCACTCATATCTGTTGTAACAGTAGTGTAAATTTAAAAAAAAAAAACTTTTTTGACTGTGAAACATCAGTCTGCTTGTGTAATCTAATTGCAGTTGCCTGCCTGACAGCGTGTGTGCCAGGCTCACAGCGTATACTGTGCCCACTTGCCCAGTGCCACCACTCATATCTGGTGTAACAGTAGTGTAAATTTAAAAAAAAAAAAACTTTTTTGACTGTGAAACATCAGTACTGCTTGTGTAATCTAATTGCAGTTGCCTGCCTGCCAGCGTGTGTGCCAAGCTCACAGCGTATACTGTGCCCACTTGCCCAGTGCCACCACTCATATCTGTTGTAACAGTAGTGTAAATTTTTTAAAAAAAACTTTTTTGATTGTGAAACATCAGTCTTCTAGTGTAATCTAATTGCAGTTGTCAGCATGTGTGCCAGGCTCACAGTGTATAGTGTGCCCACTTGCCAAGTGCCACCACTCATATCTGTTGCAACAGTAGTGTAAATTTAAAAAAAACAACTTTTTTGACTGTGAAACATCAGTCTGCTAGTGTAATCTAAGTGCAGTTGCCTGCCTGCCAGCGTGTGTGCCAGGCTCACAGCGTATACTGTGCCCACTTGCCCAGTGCCACCACTCATATTTAGTGTAACAGTAGTGTAAATTTAAAAAAAAAACTTTTTTGACTGTGAAACATCAGTCTGCTAGTGTAATCTAATTGCAGTTTCCTGCCTGCCAGCTTGTGTGCCAGTCTCACAGCGTATACTGTGCCCACTTGCCCAGTGCCACCACTCATATCTGGTGTAACAGTAGTGTAAATTTAAAAAACAAAACTTTTTTGACTGTGAAACATCAGTACTGCTTGTGTAATCTAATTGCAGTTGCCTGCCTGCCAGCGTGTGTGCCAAGCTCACAGCGTATACTGTGCCCACTTGCCCAGTGCCACCACTCATATCTGTTGTAACAGTAGTGTAAATTTTAAAAAAAAACTTTTTTGATTGTGAAACATCAGTCTTCTAGTGTAATCTAATTGCAGTTGTCAGAGTGTGTGCCAGGCTCACAGCGTATAGTGTGCCCACTTGCCAAGTGCCACCACTCATATCTGTTGCAACAGTAGTGTAAATTTAAAAAAAAAACTTTTTTGACTGTGAAACATCAGTCTGCTAGTGTAATCTAATTGCAGTTGCCTGCCTGCCAGCGTGTGTGCCAGGCTCACAGCGTATACTGTGACCACTTGCCCAGTGCCACCACTCACATCTGTTGTAACAGTAGTGTAAATTAAAAAAAAAAACTTTTTTAACTGTGAAACATCAGTCTGCTTGTGTAATCTAATTGCAGTTGCCTGCCTGCCAGCGTTTGTGCCAGGCCCACTTGCCCAGTGCCACCACTCATATCTGTTGTAACAGTAGTGTAAATTTAAAAAAAAATAACTTTTTTGACTGTGAAACATCAGTCTGCTAGTGTAATCTAATTGCAGTTGCCTGCCTGCCAGCATGTGTGCCAAGCTCACAGCATATACTGTGACCACATGCCCAGTGCCACCACTCATATCTGGTGTAACAGTAGTGTAAATTTTAAAAAAAAACTTTTTTTGACTGTGAAACATCAGTCTGCTTGTGTAATCTAATTGCAGTTGCCTGCCTGCCTGCCAGCGTGTGTGCCAGGCCCAGTTGCCCAGTGCCACCACTCATATCTGTTGTAACAGTAGTGTAAATTTAAAAAAAAAAAAAACTTTTTTGACTGTGAAACATCAGTCTGCTAGTGTAATCTAATTGCAGTTGCCTGCCTGCCAGCGTGTGTGCCAGGCTCACAGCGTATACTGTGACCAATTGCCCAGTGCCACCACTCATATCTGGTGTAACAGTAGTGTAAATTTAAAAAAAAAACTTTTTTGACTGTGAAACATCAGTCTGCTAGTGTAATCTAATTGCAGTTGCCTGCCTGCCAGCATGTGTGCCAGGCTCACAGCATATACTGTGCTCACTTGCCCAGTGCCACCACTCATATCTGTTGTAACAGTAGTGTAAATTTAAAAAAAAAAAACTTTTTTGACTGTGAAACATCAGTCTGCTTGTGTAATCTAATTGCAGTTGCCTGCCTGACAGCGTGTGTGCCAGGCTCACAGCGTATACTGTGCCCACTTGCCCAGTGCCACCACTCATATCTGTTGTAACAGTAGTGTAAATTTAAAAAAAAAAAATTTTTTTGATTGTGAAACATCAGTCTTCTAGTGTAATCTAATTGCAGTTGTCAGCATGTGTGCCAGGCTCACAGTGTATAGTGTGCCCACTTGCCAAGTGCCACCACTCATATCTGTTGCAACAGTAGTGTAAATTTAAAAAAAACAACTTTTTTGACTGTGAAACATCTGTCTGCTAGTGTAATCTAAGTGCAGTTGCCTGCCTGCCAGCGTGTGTGCCAGGCTCACAGCGTATACTGTGCCCACTTGCCCAGTGCCACCACTCATATCTGGTGTAACAGTAGTGTAAATTTAAAAAAAAAACTTTTTTGACTGTGAAACATCAGTCTGCTAGTGTAATCTAATTGCAGTTTCCTGCCTGCCAGCTTGTGTGCCAGTCTCACAGCGTATACTGTGCCCACTTGCCCAGTGCCACCACTCATATCTGGTGTAACAGTAGTGTAAATTTAAAAAAACAAAACTTTTTTGACTGTGAAACATCAGTACTGCTTGTGTAATCTAATTGCAGTTGCCTGCCTGCCAGCGTGTGTGCCAAGCTCACAGCGTATACTGTGCCCACTTGCCCAGTGCCACCACTCATATCTGTTGTAACAGTAGTGTAAATTTTAAAAAAAAAACTTTTTTGATTGTGAAACATCAGTCTTCTAGTGTAATCTAATTGCAGTTGTCAGCATGTGTGCCAGGCTCACAGTGTATAGTGTGCCCACTTGCCAAGTGCCACCACTCATATCTGTTGCAACAGTAGTGTAAATTTAAAAAAAACAACTTTTTTGACTGTGAAACATCTGTCTGCTAGTGTAATCTAAGTGCAGTTGCCTGCCTGCCAGCGTGTGTGCCAGGCTCACAGCGTATACTGTGCCCACTTGCCCAGTGCCACCACTCATATCTGGTGTAACAGTAGTGTAAATTTAAAAAAAAAACTTTTTTGACTGTGAAACATCAGTCTGCTAGTGTAATCTAATTGCAGTTTCCTGCCTGCCAGCTTGTGTGCCAGTCTCACAGCGTATACTGTGCCCACTTGCCCAGTGCCACCACTCATATCTGGTGTAACAGTAGTGTAAATTTAAAAAAACAAAACTTTTTTGACTGTGAAACATCAGTACTGCTTGTGTAATCTAATTGCAGTTGCCTGCCTGCCAGCGTGTGTGCCAAGCTCACAGCGTATACTGTGCCCACTTGCCCAGTGCCACCACTCATATCTGTTGTAACAGTAGTGTAAATTTTAAAAAAAAACTTTTTTGATTGTGAAACATCAGTCTTCTAGTGTAATCTAATTGCAGTTGTCAGAGTGTGTGCCAGGCTCACAGCGTATAGTGTGCCCACTTGCCAAGTGCCACCACTCATATCTGTTGCAACAGTAGTGTAAATTTAAAAAAAAAACTTTTTTGACTGTGAAACATCAGTCTGCTAGTGTAATCTAATTGCAGTTGCCTGCCTGCCAGCGTGTGTGCCAGGCTCACAGCGTATACTGTGACCACTTGCCCAGTGCCACCACTCACATCTGTTGTAACAGTAGTGTAAATTAAAAAAAAAAACTTTTTTAACTGTGAAACATCAGTCTGCTTGTGTAATCTAATTGCAGTTGCCTGCCTGCCAGCGTTTGTGCCAGGCCCACTTGCCCAGTGCCACCACTCATATCTGTTGTAACAGTAGTGTAAATTTAAAAAAAAATAACTTTTTTGACTGTGAAACATCAGTCTGCTAGTGTAATCTAATTGCAGTTGCCTGCCTGCCAGTGTGTGTGCCAGGGTCACAGCGTATACTGTGACCACTTGCCCAGTGTCACCACTCATATCTGGTGTAACAGTAGTGTAAATTTAAAAAAAAAACTTTTTTGACTATGAAACATCAGTCTGCTTGTGTAATCTAATTGCAGTTGCCTGCCTGCCTGCCAGCGTGTGTACCAGGCCCAGTTGCAGAGTGCCACCACTCATATCTGTTGTAACAGTAGTGTAAATTTAAAAAAAACAAAGACTTTTTTGACTGTGAAACATCAGTCTGCTAGTGTAATCTAATTGCAGTTGCCTGCCTGCCAGAATGTGTGCCAGGCTCACAGCGTATACTGTGACCAATTGCCCAGTGCCACCACTCATATCTGGTGTAACAGTAGTGTAAATTTAAAAAAAAAAAAACTTTTTTGACTGTGAAACATCAGTCTGCTTGTGTAATCTAATTGCAGCTGCCTGCCTGCCAGCGTGTGTGCCAGGCTCACAGCGTATACTGTGCCCACTTGCCCAGTGCCACCACTCATATCTGGTGTAACAGTAGTGTAAATTAAAAAAAAAAAAAAAAAAAATTGGGGGGCGGAGTTAACCGTCAAACTGAAAGGACGTGCATTAGAGGAGCTCTCTCTTGCTATTATATTTTAAACATATATAAGTAATATCTAAAACCTATATAGTGACTCTTTTTGCTGGTCATCACTTTTGGAATACATATTGGAGGCATTTGAGCGATTTGCAGAGCGGAATGATCAGAAACCTATCCGTTGTGTACGGTGCTAAATTATACCGGTCTGTCTGAGGAGAATTGCTGCACGACATCTGCCTAGTGACACAACTGTCTGCCTGGCACCTGAGACCGGACTCCGGTCTGTTCACCTACTGACCTTCTGATCACACATCCTTGCTGCCCGGAGGGTCGGGGCTCCGCTCCGGAGCAGCAACCTAACACTGCATGCAGAATTGCTAAGTAGCGACATCCAGGCCTAAGCACTAACTACCCTTTGGCTTCTACCTCTATTCCTGGAGGACACCTCACCTCTGTTCCTGGCTGGGTCCCGGACTAAACACATGTAGGCTTGTGGCGGAGTTTAGCGTTACTTATTTTTTGGCGCGAACTCGCCATTTTGAGGCCTGACCTTCTTCAAGACCTGCTAATCCCTAACGGAGTTATTTGGAGCGGCCTGCAAGCTACCGGACGAACATCAGGGAGGGTAAGAACTTTTGATTATGGATTACACTGTTTCGGTTCTAATCAACAGATCACATACTGGGGGAAAAACAGAAAATTTAAGCTAAAGTGAAAACAAAGATACACTTCTCAATAATCAGCGTTATTGTGCAAATTACATCTAAGCCCCCATACACTGATAACTTTATTTAAAACACCTGTATATCATACCGGAATACTGTCTATTTGGACTAAAAACTGCAGCGAGTAGATTAAGCAGACTTCTCATACTTTGGACAGGAGATTAACCGGAGCTGGGTAATCACTATACTATATTTCCTCAAAACTACTTTGAAAGCCCCTTATCCTAGGCTGGAGATAGAAGAAGAATATTTTCATTATATTTTCTTTATGGCTTTCTACTGCACTTAGAAAGGAAATTGAGATTCTACTGATTATTAGTGCTGACCACATCCAGGAATAAATCACCTTTATGTACAAAGTTACTGCTGCAAATAAGGAAGTGTTTCTGCCTGCATAAACTGCAGAATATAAACATCACCATATCTACATTTAAACTGAAACAATCAGGAGGTATGCTTTAAGTATGAAAATGTTGAACACCTAAGCTGATTGAAACGTAGATCTTGAAAGTCTTTGCTATTATACTTAACAGTTGCAACTGATATATTAACTGACATCTGATACTAGATTTGCAGCAGGGAGAGACTTATTTCAAACCGTATATACTAAAAGCTTTATTTAGATTTCAAGATCTGAGATGCACTGCTACTGATCCTGGTTAATATATGTACCCCTGAGACTGTACTCAGAAATATTCAACTGTACATAGACTGATTGCCTTAGATACAGGTCTGTCTCTGATCGCTTGTTTTCCTCAGCATATAGCTGTATATTTTTGATATTCACTGCAGTAAGGATATCTCACAAACACCAAGAAAAAAGCACTGGATGTAATACACAGATAACCTACAGGTACAAAGCTGAGGTTCTTTACCTAAGCATACCCAAGCATACCCACCTATTCCCCTGAAGATAACCTGTCAAATTGAGACAAGGAGGCTTCTTTGATTAATATATGCACTCACATGCTCTACAATAAAAACAAAGAAATCCTATCTGGCTGGTAATACACTCTCCTCTCCCGTTTCCTGCTGTCAGATTGGGCAGTGGGTCATACCCCCCGTGCCTTTTCCGTGATCGTCCTGTGAGGACAACCTCCCCGAGGAGAAGTGTACAACGAGCTGCTGCAGAGTTTTACAATCTGCTAACAGAGAGCCTCACAGCTTCACTATTTACACAGTACAAGGGACTCATAAAACATGTCTCACTCAAACAGGAAAAAAACTAACAACAAACATACTGAAGGCCCAAAGAGAACTGTGGCGGATCATTTCCATAGTAAATTCCTACTCGAGAGAGACCTCTCAGATGAAGACTCTAGAGATTCCCCATCTGGCCAAGGAGAGGAAGAACTACATCCCTCTGGGAAAGATTCTATCTATACTTCTGAAAATGCTTCCCTCAAGGAACTCATCAATTCCTTATCAACTAAAATGGATTCTCACTACTCTTCCCTAAAACAGGAAATCAGAACATCAGTCGCTGACCTCAAGAGAGACATATCCACACTAGGGGACAGAACTGACACTCTAGAGCATAAACATGAAGATTTGGCAACAGACCATTCAAACCTCCTTGCATACTCACAGTCACTGGCAGAAATGATTTCGGACCTTGAGGTGAAACTGGCAGACCTGGAGGACAGATCTAGGCGCAACAACGTGCGCCATAAAGGTATTCCTGAAAGTGTTACTAATGTTGATCTCCCCAAATTCATAGAACAACTGTTTGAAAAACTGATTGGCACTCCTCAAGATACAGAATCAAAAATAGATAGGGCTCATAGAGCTGTCCGACCAAGAAACTCAAATCAGGCACAACCTAGAGATGTTGTTGTGAGACTACACCATTACACTTTCAAAGAAAAGATTCTTAAGGCTGCTTTCATAAAAAAAGATCTCCCGGAACCCTACAAAGGTCTACAGTTTTTTCCGGACCTATCATCCCATACGCTCTCAAAGAGAAGATCGTTCCAGCCTATTACTCACTGCCTACGAAAGAACTCTATAAAATATAGATGGGGCTTCCCTGTACGTCTCTTTTTTCAACATGATGGACTTTCTTTCACTATTTCCAACCTGAAACAAGGAATTGAGCTTTTGAACAAGCTACATCTTCTTCAGAACCCCCAGGCAGTACCCCCAACTAGCCCTGACCTGAACTTTGTTCAAAGGGACTATCCTACTAATGGTTCTACAAACCCTGAATCCACTACTTCGAGAATGGAATCATCAGATCGCAGCCCCAAACCTAGAAGATCTTCACCTGCCTCCAAGAGACGGAATACTTCCCAGTTAGAAAAATAAACTTTATACATATACAAAACACGCTCTACAGTTTTTACATTTGCTGTTTGCCAGATGTATGATACTCTAATTACAGAGTTTACTGGAAAGAGAGACCTTTTAAGATACTTAATTCCTGCAATCTCCTGGACTCTTATTAGAATAAAGTCTTCAACTAACCCCATTTCTTCCTTACAGGTTCAATCACACACTATCACCAAGATTCTATGCTATATGGTATGGAGATTATAATCCGTCTACATAGGTACTTGACTTCTAGTCACTCCCTCCCTTCCTGAGGGATAATCGTTTGCTGGTTTATATTGCCACCCCCATACATATATAGCCCTCCATTGGCATGGTAATCCCATACTCAACATCTCCTCGATATGGGGTCGGTATTGATATGCTAAAACTGGAGTCATATAAGCGCTGACCTACAATTAAATGTTGCCTATGCTTGATACCCTTGCTACCTCAGGTGTTACCCATCCGTTATTACTTCCTGGTTTGTCATAACTGTATACCCATATAGTAATCATTAATTGCTGAATTGAAATACCACCTAGCTAAACGACATACTTAAATATAAACTGCACACATGGATGCAATATCCTTATCCATATCCAGACGCATATATGCTCAGATTCCACATTTCTATTATTTGATAAGGGCTATGTCTGGATGGATACCCTTTGGTAAGACCATAGTTAATTGGACAAAATGGTTTGGTCTCCCATTTAAATTACCATTATTGTAGTCTGCTACCACATTACAATACAATTGCTTGAAACCGCAAACCCACTCTGCTCCAAAATGCCCATTTATTATGATTTAACCTAAATAATTGAGTAATAAGTATATCCCTCTCATAGTAACTGCACTAGCTTCTATTAAAGATATATATATATCCATATGCAGGATGCTCCTACCATTAATTAAAACCCCAAGTAAATGCCACTAGAACCTATTCCAGATGGATAGATGCCAGTACTGTATTAGCATTACGTTTGCCTGACTGTTTATGTTTTACCTTTTGACTAATTGTTCTAATATCTCAGCCCATGTGCATATAACCAACTCCATATTAAACTTACTACGTAACTCAGTCATTACTCTATGTAAAAACTTCATGCAAATACATTTAGAGAATAAGATTTGTATAATCCCTGCTTATGCTTTAATGCAATATTACCTGATTGATCACTTTAACTCTATTACTTGTTATGCTCTTTATCTCTTATAGACGCATGTGTTTGTAATTTATTTTTGATTATATTCCAGGTTTACGTCAGATGAGGTATGGATAAATGTTAATTAAGTTTTGACTCAGTTTACTATAGTTAGAACTAGAGCCTTGCCAGATGCTCCCTGTTGATCGGCTGACTCTGAGCCTGAAGTTATATTGAAAGTTATATTGACTGTTGGAAGTTATAAATTGGTCGCCCCGCCCCCCCCCCCCCCCCCCTATTGGGGGAGGTGACCTCTACTCTATTACTTTATCACATTAACTCATGGTTATATTCTATGATTTTGAATGTTATCATATCTAATGTTTTATCTCCCTAACTCATAGCGGTGCTTACCCGCTGAATATCCCCCCATTTCCCCCTTGAAGTTATAATTATTATTCTATTTCCCCTTCTCAGCTTTCAGTGCACCCAGGACCAATAATAATAAAAGCCCTAGCCTCATTATTACAAAATTTCTCTTTCTGAGAGTGGTTTCATAGAGTTATGTACACAACATCAACAAAGATTTGTGAACACACTGACAGGAGACCTTTCTGTATTACCCTCTCACCTACATACGCCCTAACATGACTCAATAGACCTCTTTCTCTTTCTTAAAGGAGGTAAGTTAATAACTAACCTAAATATGATTTGATCCCAACATTGGGATAACATTAATATAAATGGGTTGCACTGAATGATTTGTGGTCAGGACACTTGTCTAAAGTGTCCTACATAACTGGGAATAAATAAATAAAATATAAAATGAGGTTACAATATATATATGTAAATTCTGGTTCATTTAATAAAATTACTATGTTATCTATACTGCTTATATTTTGAGCCAATACTGACATTTGTAAACGCCAATAGGCGTCTCAACAACTATGTAACTGATACTTTGCAGTAGCCCGATTGTCTATATTATGTACCATTTGATCTTTTTTTATGGCTATATCTGTTAAACTTAAGTTGTACCTCAATAAAAAATTATTTAAAAAAAAAAAAAAAAAAAAAATTGACTTTGAAACATCAGTCTGCCTGTGCAATCTAATTGCAGTTGCCTGCCTGCCAACGTATGTGCCAGGCTCACAGCATATACTGTGCCCACTTTCCCAGTGCCACCACTCATATCTGTTGTAACAGTAGTGTAAATTTAAAAAAAAAACTTTTTTTACTGTGAAACATCAGTCTGCTAGTGTAATCTAATTGCAGTTGCCTGCCTGCCAGTGTGTGTGCCAGGCTCACAGCGTATACTGTGCCCACTTGCCCAGTGCCACCACTCATATCTGGTGTAACAGTAGTGTAAATTTAAAAAAAAAAAAAACTTTTTTGACTGAAACATCAGTACTGCTTGTGTAATCTAATTGCATTTACCTGCCTGCCAGCGTGTGTGCCAAGCTCACAGCGTATACTGTGCCCACTTGCCCAGTGCCACCACTCATATCTGTTGCAACAGTAGTGTAAATTTAAAAAAAAAACTTTTTTGATTGTGAAACATCAGTCTGCTAGTGTAATCTAATTGCAGTTGCCTGCCTGCCAGCGTGTGTGCCAGGCTCACAGCGTATACTGTGACCACTTGCCCAGTGCCACCACTCATATCTGTAGTAACAGTAGTGTAAATTAAAAAAAAAAACTTTTTTGAATGTGAAACATCAGTCTGCTTGTGTAATCTAATTGCAGCTGCCTGCCTGCCAGCGTTTGTGCCAGGCCCACTTGCCCAGTGCCACCACTCATATCTGTTGTAACAGTAGTGTAAATTTAAAAAAAAAACTTTTTTGACTGTAAAACATCAGTCTGCTAGTGTAATTTATTTGCAGTTGCCTGCCTGCCAGCGTGTGTGCCAGGCTCACAGCGTATACTGTGACCACTTGCCCAGTGCCACCACTCATATCTGTAGTAACAGTAGTGTAAATTTAAAAAAAAAAACTTTTTTGACTGTGAAACATCAGTCTGCTTGTGTAATCAAATTGCAGTTGCCTGCCTGCCAGCGTGTGTGCCAGGCTCACAGCGTATACTGTGACCACTTGCCCAGTGCCACCACTCATATCTGTAGTAACAGTAGTGTAAATTTAAAAAAAAAAATTTTTTGACTGTGAAACATCAGTCCGGTAGTGTAATCTAATTGCAGTTGCCTGCCTGCCAGCGTGTGTGCCAGGTTCACAGCGTATACTGTGACCACTTGCCCAGTGCCACCACTCATATCTGGTGTAACAGTAGTGTAAATTTAAAAAAAAAACTTTTTTGACTGTGAAACATCAGTCTGCTAGTGTAATCTAATTGCAGTTGCCTGCCTGCCAGCGTGTGTGCCAGGCTCACAGCATATACTGTGCCCACTTGCCCAGTGCCACCTCTCATATCTGTTGTAACAGTAGTGTAAATTTAAAAAAAACAATTTTTTTTGACTGTGAAACATCAGTCTGCTAGTGTAATCTAATTGCAGCTGCCTGCCTGCCAGCGATTGTGCCAGGCCCACTTGCCCAGTGCCACCACTCATATCGGTTGTAACAGTAGTGTAAATTAAAAAAAAAAAAAAAAAATTTGACTGTGAAACATCAGTCTGCTAGTGTAATCTAATTGCAGTTGCCTGCCTGCCAGCGTTTGTGCCAGACTCACAGCGTATACTTTGCCCACTTGCCCAGTGCCACCACTCATATCTGGTGTAACAGTAGTGTAAATTTAAAAAAAAAAAAAAAATTTGACTGTGAAACATCAGTCTGCTTGTGTAATCTAATTGCAGTTGCCTGCCTGCCAGCGTGTGTGCCAGACTCACAGCGTATACTGTGCCCACTTGCCCAGTGCCACCACTCATATCTGTTGTAACAGTAGTGTAAATTTAAAAAAAAATAACTTTTTTGACTGTGAAACATCAGTCTGCTAGTGTAATCTTATTGCAGTTGCCTGCCTGCCAGCATTTGTGCCAGGCTCACAGCGTATACTGTGCCCACTTGCCCAGTGCCACCACTCATATCTGGTGTAACAGTATTGTAAATTTAAAAAAAAAAAACTTTTTTGACTGTGAAACATCAGTCTGCTTGTGTATTCTAATTGCAGTTGCCTGCCTGCCAGTGTGTGTGCCAGACTCACAGCGTATACTGTGACCACTTGCCCAGTGCCACCACTCATATCTGTTGTAACAGTAGTGTAAATTTAAAAAAAAAACTTTTTTTACTGTGAAACATCAGTCTGCTAGTGTAATCTAATTGCAGTTGCCTGCCTGCCAGTGTGTGTGCCAGGCTCACAGCGTATACTGTGCCCACTTGCCCAGTGCCACCACTCATATCTGGTGTAACAGTAGTGTAAATTTAAAAAAAAAAAAACTTTTTTGACTGAAACATCAGTACTGCTTGTGTAATCTAATTGCATTTACCTGCCTGCCAGCGTGTGTGCCAAGCTCACAGCGTATACTGTGCCCACTTGCCCAGTGCCACCACTCATATCTGTTGCAACAGTAGTGTAAATTTAAAAAAAAAACTTTTTTGATTGTGAAACATCAGTCTGCTAGTGTAATCTAATTGCAGTTGCCTGCCTGCCAGCGTGTGTGCCAGGCTCACAGCGTATACTGTGACCACTTGCCCAGTGCCACCACTCATATCTGTAGTAACAGTAGTGTAAATTAAAAAAAAAAACTTTTTTGAATGTGAAACATCAGTCTGCTTGTGTAATCTAATTGCAGCTGCCTGCCTGCCAGCGTTTGTGCCAGGCCCACTTGCCCAGTGCCACCACTCATATCTGTTGTAACAGTAGTGTAAATTTAAAAAAAAAACTTTTTTGACTGTAAAACATCAGTCTGCTAGTGTAATTTATTTGCAGTTGCCTGCCTGCCAGCGTGTGTGCCAGGCTCACAGCGTATACTGTGACCACTTGCCCAGTGCCACCACTCATATCTGTAGTAACAGTAGTGTAAATTTAAAAAAAAAAACTTTTTTGACTGTGAAACATCAGTCTGCTTGTGTAATCAAATTGCAGTTGCCTGCCTGCCAGCGTGTGTGCCAGGCTCACAGCGTATACTGTGACCACTTGCCCAGTGCCACCACTCATATCTGTAGTAACAGTAGTGTAAATTTAAAAAAAAAAATTTTTTGACTGTGAAACATCAGTCCGGTAGTGTAATCTAATTGCAGTTGCCTGCCTGCCAGCGTGTGTGCCAGGTTCACAGCGTATACTGTGACCACTTGCCCAGTGCCACCACTCATATCTGGTGTAACAGTAGTGTAAATTTAAAAAAAAAACTTTTTTGACTGTGAAACATCAGTCTGCTAGTGTAATCTAATTGCAGTTGCCTGCCTGCCAGCGTGTGTGCCAGGCTCACAGCATATACTGTGCCCACTTGCCCAGTGCCACCTCTCATATCTGTTGTAACAGTAGTGTAAATTTAAAAAAAACAATTTTTTTTGACTGTGAAACATCAGTCTGCTAGTGTAATCTAATTGCAGCTGCCTGCCTGCCAGCGATTGTGCCAGGCCCACTTGCCCAGTGCCACCACTCATATCGGTTGTAACAGTAGTGTAAATTAAAAAAAAAAAAAAAAATTTGACTGTGAAACATCAGTCTGCTAGTGTAATCTAATTGCAGTTGCCTGCCTGCCAGCGTTTGTGCCAGACTCACAGCGTATACTTTGCCCACTTGCCCAGTGCCACCACTCATATCTGGTGTAACAGTAGTGTAAATTTAAAAAAAAAAAAAAAATTTGACTGTGAAACATCAGTCTGCTTGTGTAATCTAATTGCAGTTGCCTGCCTGCCAGCGTGTGTGCCAGACTCACAGCGTATACTGTGCCCACTTGCCCAGTGCCACCACTCATATCTGTTGTAACAGTAGTGTAAATTTAAAAATAAAAAACTTTTTTGACTGTGAAACATCAGTCTGCTAGTGTAATCTTATTGCAGTTGCCTGCCTGCCAGCATTTGTGCCAGGCTCACAGCGTATACTGTGCCCACTTGCCCAGTGCCACCACTCATATCTGGTGTAACAGTATTGTAAATTTAAAAAAAAAAAACTTTTTTGACTGTGAAACATCAGTCTGCTTGTGTATTCTAATTGCAGTTGCCTGCCTGCCAGTGTGTGTGCCAGACTCACAGCGTATACTGTGACCACTTGCCCAGTGCCACCACTCATATCTGTTGTAACAGTAGTGTAAATTTAAAAAAAACAAAACTTTTTTGACTGTGAAACATCAGTCTGCTAGTGTAATCTTATTGCAGTTGCCTGCCTGCCAGCATGTGTTCCAGACTCACAGCGTATACTGTGCCCACTTGCCCAGTGCCACCACTCATATCTTGTTTAATAGTAGTGTAAGTGTACATTTAAAACAAAAAAAACTTTTGGACTGTGAAACATCAGTCTGCTTTTTTGTGTCAGGCTCACAGCATATACTGGTGGCACAGTAGATTGTATGCGCAGTGCCCCAAATTTGAAGTAGGAGGAACGACCAAGCATCTTTTTCCATCTCCCGGTTCCTAAAATCCATGCCATATACATGTCCCCTGATAGGGGGAGTAACAGGTATTAAACTGATCAGAATAGTACTACTTAACACACCACTCATATCTGGTGGCACAGTAGATTGCACGCGCAGTGCCCCAAATTTGAAGAAGGAGGACCGACCAAGCATCTTTTTCCATCTCCCGGTCCTAAAATTTATGCCATATACACGTCCCCTGGCGCCGCAACTGCCTCTGGGAACCTTACCATGGGTCCCAGACCGCACGTCTTGTAATTCTCTGTCTGGGAAATTATCTATCTATCAAACCTATCTATTTATCTATCAAATCTATCTATCTATCTATCTATCTATCTATCTATCTATCTATCGTATCTATCAAATGTATATTGCATATATTGATCTATCTATCTAATCTATCTATCTATCTATCTATCTATCTATCTATCTATCTATCTATCTATCTATCTATCTATCAAATCTATCTATCTCATGGCCGGACTGTTTTGTGACAGCCACTTGTGTTTCGGCCAAATGTCCGTTGGACAAATGTCCATCGGACAAATGTCCGTCGGCTAAAAGCCTGGCCACGATTGCACGCGCAGTGCCCCAAATTTGAAGTAGGAGGACCGATCAAGCATCTTTTTCCATCTCCCGGTTCCTAAAATCCATGCCATATACACGTCCCCTGATAAGGGGAGTAATAGGTATTAAACTGATCAGAATAGTACTACTTAACACACCACTCATATCTGGTGGCACAGTAGATTGCACGCGCAGTGCCGCAAATTTGAAGTAGGAGGACCGACCAAGCATCTTTTTCCATCTCCCGGTTCCTAAAATCCATGCCATATACACGTCCCCTGGCGCCGCAACTGCCTCTGGGAACCTTACCATAGGTCCTAGACGGAACGTCTTGTAATTCTCTGTCTGGGAAATTATATATCTATCAAATCTATCTATTTATCTATCAAATCTATCTATCGTATCTATCAAATGTATATTGCATCTATTGATCTATCTATCTAATCTATGTATCTATGTATCTATCAAATCTATCTATCTCGTGGTTGTGCAAATGGGCTGTTTATGGTTGTTAGCGGTGCGTTAAACGGGGAGTTTGGTCTGTCACTGTAAAGCTGGCGTAACCCTTACACTACCTGATCGATACAACATCATACCTGATGTTTTAAAGCAAGTTATTCCAAACAATTTAGGAATGTTAGGTGATTTATGCCCTTTATGGATTAAAACCAGACTCTGCATCAACTATGTAATTTTCCGTGGGAGTTTTGCCATGGATCCCCCTCCGGCATGCCACAGTCCAGGTGTTAGTCCCCTTGAAACAACTTTTCCATCACTATTGTGGCCAGAAAGAGTCCCTGTGGGTTTTAAAATTCGCCTGCCTATTGAAGTCAATGGCAGATCGCTCGGTTCGCCTGTTCGCGAACAGTTGCGGATGTTCGTGTTCGCCGTTCGCGAATGGAAAATTTTCAGTTCGCGACATCACTACTCTTGAATTATCAAGTGACTTTCACATGTACACCCATTAAAATGGTATAAAATAATGTATGTGTATGTATAGATTGTACTGCTATTTAGGCACTATAATGAGACAAATAAGTAAGCCGTGGGAAGCTGTCAAAATGGTGGTTTGTGGCTAATAAAGCAGGAACCAATCAAAATGCTGGAAAAGGAATATAAATACTGTCATCAACATGGAGAATATGCTTGTAAAAGGCTGAGGTACTCAGCTGAAACGTGTTGCCAATCCTCATCGGAACATTTTCTGTTCAAAGCCCACAGGAGAGTGGACGATTACAACTAACTGCTGAAATCCTTTACTCAAACACGGAATTCAAAAGTTCATTACAGAACTACATGAACTTTAAACTGAACATCTTAAAGTTTACCGGAGAGCTTACAAATACTAACAGCGGGGAGAGCTGAACGATCGCCCACAGAGGACCCAATCACCGGAAGCCTGAGGGTAAGGGGCGTGATTTGAAACAACCGCTGAAGCAGCGAGTTGATCTGGGCTCACCGCTAAATCAACGCTCCAGGACCGGTGGTTTGTTTTAGGAGGGCGGAAAGATAAAGCCGTCTGAAGACTCAATAAAATAAGGTTAGAAAGAGAAATCTTGAACAAGTGCACTTGCAACACACACTGTTCCTAAAAATATTGCAACCAATAGCCATATTTCTGTGATCACATTAGAACATCCACCGTATGAACTATCAAACGTACCAAGAGAATAAAAAACAAGATAATATCCATTTGAAAACACTTACGGCTAGATTTAGAGTTTTGTCGGTAACGACCCGCGTAGCTAACGCATGCTTTTTTCCCCCCGCACCTTTTAAATACCGCTGGTATTTAGAGTTCACAGAATGGCTTCGTTTTCAGTGCGTTAGGCTCCAAAAAGGGAGCGTACAGGCATATTTACCGCCACTGCAACTCTCGATACCAGCAGTGCTTACGGACGCGGCCAGCTTCAAAAACGTGCTCGTGCATGATTCCCCCATAGGAAACAATGGGGCAGTTTGAGCTGAAAAAAAACCTAACACCTGCAAAAAAGCAGCGTTCAGCTCTTAACGCAGCCCCATTGTTTCCTATGGGGAAACAGTTTCTAAGTCTGCACCTAACACCCTAACATGTACCCCGAGTCTAAACACCCCTAACCTTACACTTATTAACCCCTAATCTGCCGCCCCCGCTATCGCTAACCCCTGCATATTATTTTTAACCCCTAATCTGCCGCTCCGTACACCGCCGCAACCTACATTATAGTTATGTACCCCTAATCTGCTGCCCCTAACACTGCCGACCCCTATATTATATTTATTAACCCCTAATCTGCCCCCCACAATTTCGCCGCCAGCTACCTACAATTATTAACCCCTAATCTGCCGACTATATAATAAAGTTATTAACCCCTAATCCGCCTCACTCCCGCCTCAATAACCCTATAAGAAATAGTATTAACCCCTAATCTGCCCTCCCTAACATCGCCGACACCTAACTTCAAGTATTCACCCCTAATCTGCCGAACGGACCTCGCCGCTACTATAATAAATGTATTAACCCCTAAAGCTAAGTCTAACCATAACCCTAACACCCCCCTAAGTTAAATATAATTTAAATCTAACAAAATAAATTAACTCTTATTAAATAAATTATTCCTATTTAAAGCTAAATACTTACCTGTAAAATAAACCCTAATATAGCTACAATATAAATTATAATTATATTATAGCTATTTTAGGATTTATATTTATTTTACAGGTAACATTGTATTTATTTTAACCAGGTAAAATAGCTATTAAATAGTTAAGAGCTATTTAATAGCTAAAATAGTTAAAATAATTACAAAATTACCTGTAAAATAAATCCTAACCTAAGTTACAATTAAACCTAACACTACACTATCAATAAATAAATAAAATAAAATACCTACAATTAAATACAATTAAACCTAACACTAAACTATCAATAAATTAATTAAATACAATACCTACAAATAAATACAATTAAATAAACTAACTAAAGTACACAAAATAAAAAAGAACTAAGTTACAAAAAATAAAAAAATATTTACAAACATTAGAAAAATATTACAACAATTTTAAACTAATTACACCTACTCTAAGCCCCCTAATAAAATAACAAAGCCCCCCAAAATAAAAAAATGCCCTACCCTATTCTAAAATTAAAATATAAAAGCTCTTTTACCTTACCAGCCCTTAAAAGGGCCATTTGCGGGGCATGCCCCAAAGAATTCAGCTCTTTTGCCTGGAAAAAAACATACAATACCCCCCCACCAACATTACAACCCACCACCCACATACCCCTAATCTAACCCAAACCCCCCTTAAATAAACCTAACACTAAGCCCCTGAAGATCTTCCTACCTTATCTTCACCACACCGGGTATCACACCAATCCGTCCTGGCTCCAATGTCTTGATCCAAGCCCAAGCGGGGGCTGAAGACATCCATCCTCCGGCTGAAGTCTTGATCCAAGCGGGCAGAAGAGGACATCCAGACCGGCAAACATCTTCATCCAGGCAGCATCCGATGATGAGTGGCTGATCTTCAAGACCTCCAGTGCGGATCCATCCTCTTCTTCCGACGACTAGATGGCGAATGAAGGTTCCTTTAAGGGACATCATCCAAGATGGCGTCCCTCGAATTCCGATTGGCTGATAGGATTCTATCAGCCAATTGGAATTAAGGTAGGAAAATTCTGATTGGCTGATGGAATCAGCCAATCAGATTCAAGTTCAATCCGATTGGCTGATTGGATCAGCCAATCAGATTGAGCTCACATTCTATTGGCTGATCGGAACCGCCAAAAGAATGCGAGCTCAATCCGATTGGCTGATCCAATCAGCCAATCGGATTGAACTTGAATCTGATTGGCTGATTCCATCAGCCAATCAGAATTTTCCTACCTTAATTCTGATTGGCTGATAGAATCCTATCAGCCAATTGGAATTCGAGGGACGCCATCTTGGATGACGTCCCTTAAAGGAACCTTCATTCTTCAGTTGGACGTCGGAAGAAGAGGATAGATCCGCGCTGGAGGTCTTCAGGATGGAGCCGTTCGTCATCGGATGAAGATAGAAGATGCCGCTTGGATCAAGATGGTTGCCGGTCCAGATCTCCTCTTCTTCCCGGATAGGATGAAGACTTTGGAGCCTCTTCTGGACCTCTTCAGCCGACGCTTGATAGAAGACTTCAGCCGGATTATGGATCGCCAGCCCCTGCTTGGGCTTGGATGAAGACTTCGGAGCCAGGACGGATCGGTGTGATACTCGGTGTGGTGAAGACAAGGTAGGATGATCTTCAGGGGGGTAGTGTTAGTTTTATTTAAGGGGGTTTGGGTTAGATTAGGGGTATGTGGGTGGTGGGTTTTAATGTTGGGGGGGGGTTGTATTTTTCTTTTACAGGCAAAATAGCTGAATTCTTTGGGGCATGCCCCACAAAGGGCCCTTTTAAGGGCTGGTAAGGTAAAAGAACTTTGAACTTTTTTAATTTAGAATAGATAGGGTAGGGCATTTTTTTATTTTGGGGGGCTTTGTTATTTTATTAGTTTTTATTTATTATTATTTATTATTTTTGTTTATTATTATTATTTATTATTTTATTTGTAAATATTTTTTTATTTTTTGTAACTTAGTTCTTTTTTATTTTTTGTACTTTAGTTAGTTTATTTAAATGTATTTATTTGTAGGTATTGTATTTAATTTATTTATTGATAGTGTAGTGTTAGGTTTAATTGTAGGTAATTGTAGGTATTTTATTTAATTTATTTATTGATAGTGTAGTGTTAGGTTTAATTGTAACTTAGGTTAGGATTTATTTTACAGGTAATTTTGTAATTATTTTAACTAGGTAACTATTAAATAGTTATTAACTATTTAATAGCTATTGTACCTGGTTAAAATAATTACAAAGTTGCCTGTAAAATAAATATTAATCCTAAAATAGCTACAATATAATTATAATTTATATTGTAGCTATATTAGGGTTTATTTTACAGGTAAGTATTTAGCTTTAAAAAGGATTAATTTATTTAATAAGAAATAATTTATTTCGTTAGATTTAAATTATATTTAACTTAGGGGGGTGTTAGTGGTAGGGTTAGAATTAGCTTTAGGGGTTAATACATTTATTATAGTAGCGGTGCGATCTGGTCGGCAGATTAGGGGTTAATGTTTGAAGTTAGGTGTCGGCGATGTTAGGGAGGGCAGATTAGGGGTTAATACTATTTATTATAGGGTTATTGAGGCGGGAGTGAGGCGGATTAGGGGTTAATACATTTATTATAGTAGCGGTGCGGTTCGGTCGGCAGATTAGGGGTTAATTATTGTAGGTAGGTGGAGGCGACGTTGTGGGGGGCAGATTAGGGGTTAATAAATATAATATAGGGGTCGGCGGTGTTAGGGGCAGCAGATTAGGGGTACATAGGTATAATGTAGGTAGCGGCGGCGTACGGAGCGGCAGATTAGGGGTTAAAAAAAATATGCAGGTGTCAGCGATAGCAGGGTCGGCAGATTAGGGGTTAATAAGTGTAAGGTTAGGGGTGTTTAGACTCGGGGTACTTGTTAGAGTGTTAGGTGCAGACTTAGGAAGTGTTTCCCCATAGAAAACAATGTAGCTGCGTTAGGAGCTGAACGCTGCTTTTTTGCAGGTGTTAGGTTTTTTTTCAGCTCAAACAGCCCCATTGTTTTCTATGGGGGAATCGTGCACGAGCACGTTTTTGAAGCTGGCCGCGTCCGTAAGCACCGCTGGTATCGAGAGTTGCAGTGGCGTTAAATATGCTCTACGTTCCCTTTTTTGGAGCCTAACGCAGCCATTCTGTGAACTCTAAATACCAGCGGTATTTAAAAGGTGCGGGGAAAAAAAAGCATGCGTAGCTAACGCACCCCTTTGGCCGCAGCACTCTAAATCTAGCCATAGGAAAATTGATAATATGAGTAAATTAGAAAGTTGCATAAAATTGCATGCTCTTTCAGAATTACTAAATAATTAATTTTTGATCAGTCTCCCTTTAAGGATATTTTGAGTTCATGTCCCTTTAAGGAGACATTTCCCAATAATGCTTGAAAGATCATAAACCTATGCACCTTCGTTTCTCAAACTTAGTATAACATGTGACTAAAGCATATTTAGATTACCTTCTGGATTGTTTTCCACACTGTGAATGAAATATATATTCTAATGGCTCTATTTCGCCGTCTTCAGCTTAGAGGACATAAAGCTATATGTTCTTTAAGGCCTAGATTTGGAGTTCGGCGGTAGCCGTCAAAACCAGCGTTAGAGGCTCCTAACGCTGGTTTTGGCCGCCCGCTGGTATTTGGAGTCAGTGATTAAAGGGTCTAACGCTCACTTTTCAGCCGCGACTTTTCCATACCGCAGATCCCCCTACGCCATTTGCGTAGCCTATCTTTTCAATGGGATCTTTCTAACGCTGGTATTTAGAGTCGTTTCTGAAGTGAGCGTTAGAGCTCTAACGACAAAATTCCAGCCGCCTGAAAATAGCAGGAGTTAAGAGCTTTCTGGCTAACGCCGGTTCATAAAGCTCTTAACTACTGTACCCTAAAGTACACTAACACCCATAAACTACCTATTTACCCCTAAACCGAGGCCCCCCCACATCGCCGACACTCGATTAAAATTTTTAACCCCTAATCTGCCGACCGCCACCTACGTTATATTTATGTACCCCTAATCTGCTGCCCCTAACCCCGCCGACCCCTGTATTATATTTATTAACCCCTAACCTGCCCCCCACAACGTCGCCGCCAGCTACTTAAAATAATTAACCCCTAATCTTCCGACCGCAAAGCGCCGCCACCTACGTTATCCCTATGTACCCCTAATCTGCTACCCCTAACACCGCCGACCCCTATATTATATTTATTAACCCCTAATCTGCCCCCCACAACGTCGCCGACACCTGCCTACACTTATTAACTCCTAATCTGCCGAGCGGACCTGAGCGCTACTATAATAAAGTTATTAACCCCTAACCCGCCTCACTAACCCTATCATAAATAGTATTAACCCCTAATCTGCCCTCCCTAACATCGCCGACACCTAATTTCAATTATTAACCCCTAATCTGCCGACCGGAGCTCACCGCTATTCTAATAAATGGATTAACCCCTAAAGCTAAGTCTAACCCTAACACTAACACCCCCCTAAGTTAAATATAATTTACATCTAACGAAATAAATTAACTCTTATTAAATAAATTATTCCTATTTAAAGCTAAATACTTACCTGTAAAATAAATCCTAATATAGCTACAATATAAATTATAATTATATTATAGCTATTTTAGGATTAATATTTATTTTACAGGCAACTTTGTAATTATTTTAACCAGGTACAATAGCTATTAAATAGTTAAGAACTATTTAATGATTCCCTGAGACAGGTGAACTTGAGACGGGGAGACTTCCGGTGAGGGAGGTGCTGTGCAGACTACCTGCGCACAGGTGTTGTGAGAGAACGCCGTTCTATCGCTCCCCGCTCCTAGCCACCTATCCTGGAGTGCTTACCAGGTGTTTTCTGTGGCGCTCTGCGAGGCTTCGGCCCGCCCGAGTTAAGGAGTCTCTGACTAGCTGGAGCAGCAAGCGACCTGGTCGCGAAGGAATCTTTTTTTATTTCAAGGGACCCTCCCTGTAAGCGGCCCCCGGAGGGGAAAAGGCTACCCTGGTACATTGAAGCTGCTACCGGTAAAGCGGATCTGAACGGCTGAACAGGGTAAATAGCGGCGGCGGTGTAGATCCTGGTCATCTACTGCAGCAAGCTCCCCGCTGACGCCCCGAGGAGGAACAAGGGGGAATAGAGGAGGCGGTACCAGCCCCTGTCTACCTGTTACAGAAGACCCGCTGTAGACAGACGCTCGAAGCACACGGACACAGACAGTGATTAACAGGGCACTAGCTTACCTGTGTGGCTGCACCAAGGAGAGGAGGTGTGCAGCTGAGAATAAACTGCAGGTGCTCCCCAGTGCCCTATGAAGATCGGAGAAGCGAGAACTGGGGTAAGACAGACTTGCGCTGAGAGCGTATATTGAGTGTGGAAATACATGCCATGACAAGACACAGTGTTAAAAGCATAAGATAATCGATTACCTATATCGCAGAACTCAGCTTTCCTCTGTTTCCTTGCTGTACTTGACTTACCTAGATTGTATTCTGCTTTGCCGGTGATCCTCTGGCCTACCCAGAAAAGGCTGGGAAAGAAAGTAACAATCCTACATCCTGTAAGGATAAGTTGGATAAAGTAGAGCTCTAAGTTTATTACGGGACCTGCTGCTACAATTATCCCTCTAAATATCCCTTTAAGTCATACTGAAAAGGCCTGCCACTGAAATACGCTAATACTGGATATAAATGCTCCTATTTACGGCTGGCCCCTACATACCATGACTGCAACAAACTGCTACTAACCATCATCTAGAATAGTGCAACTGATGTTCTTTAAGACATTTATTATTGGCCTTTAAAATTGACTGCCTGATACTCCACATCCTTTGGATTAATATATGGGACACTACTTAAAATATTATTCAGTGCTGTTATAGGCTTTTTTTGTCTTGAAAAAGAGGAAAAAGGGGCTTAAGCCCTAAAATATAGGCATGTCTTGCTAGCATATTCTACTGATCTGGAAATATAATCGCTAGTTACAGCTGGTTACCTTTGCAATAATCTTTTCTGTTACAGGAATTTATGAAATTTTGTACTCTCGCTAGCATAAAAATCTTTTTGATTAAGGTTGTTCTGCTATAGGTATTTATGTGTTTGCTGGTCTAAACTATCTACTTAAGATGTTGCTTATGTAAAGTATTGTAAACCGCATAATTAAGTTAAAACTATCCTCTAGTATTGCTATACAACTTAATTATATGGTATCTTGAACTAGCTAGTGTGTATCATTCAGATAAGACTCTGATACTTGTAGCAATTAATACCCGCCCGCAGAGTTGAAATTTAATTAAGGGATAAGGTTAAAGAAGAGTAAAGGGGTAAGGATTAGGAAGGTATAGGAAAGGGGAATTAGTATCGCTATAAGTGAGACTTAGCATTGTTGACAATCGAATGCAGGCTTGATAAAACACTCAAAAACACACATACACGAGCACTATAGTCTAATCCCCTTCAGGGATAGTAGTTCTTCACTATTCCCCACATTAAGGGGGAACACAACCTATTTTCTTTTTTTTTTTTTTTTTCTTCTCTCGCCCATCTACCGGTGGCTCCTGATCACTTGCTTTTCTCACCATCCTGTATAGCACATCCACACATTGTTTATCTTTTTTTTTTTTATGCACATAATTAAATGGAAAAATTTGTCACTCAGGTAAAATATCACTCTCCCACTATGCCTGCTAAAACTAAAGAAAAAAAAGCTAAGGTCACTGACACTAGTTCTGATTGCATTGAAACACCTCTACCCCCTTTTGATATGCAAACCCTAGTAATGCAGTTAAGTAATCTCTTCTCCCCACAATTTGACATGATCAAAAAGGAGTTATCGGGTATATCTTCTGAACTAATTGCATTAAATACTGAGGTAAAACAGTTTGCTACTAGGATAACCGAAGTGGAGAATAGAGTCTCCGACTTAGAGGACCTAGTGGGGTCACATGAATCAGCCCTAACTGTACAAACAACTAAGATTCAAAATATGCAAGCCCGTCTGGAGGATCTGGAGGATCGCTCCAGACGCAATAATATAAGAATAATTGGTTTACCTGAAACCCAAGAATATACGGATTTAATGGAATTCACTAGTAAGACCCTCCCCCAAGCACTAGGATTTCCTGCGCATTGTCTCCCCCTTCCCATTGAAAGAGCACACAGAACAGGTATGAGTAGACACACAGAAAATAACCTAAGACCTAGAATGTGCATCTTTAAACTATTAAGATACCAAGACAAATTAGAACTCTTAAGACTGTTCAGGAAAATGGATACACTTATAATAGGGGGGAAAAAGATCTTGCTATTCCAAGATTTTTCTGTAGAGACATCTCAGAAAAGAAAGAATATGGCCCCTATTTGCTCGTTAATGATTGAAAAAGGTTTAAAAGCCCGAATGATATACCCAGCCAAAATCATAGTGGAAGAGAATGGTAGTAGACACACATTTAGTGACACTAATGAGGCTAAAGAATTTTTAAGATCTAGATAACTGCTTATTAGGATACAGAGTACTTACAAAAGGGTATAAATGTAGTAGAACCTGATGTTTAATAAGCTTTATTTTATTTACATATTTTTCGGCAATGTTATTATAAAATACATATTCTTTTTGTTTTTTTTCCCCCGGGGGGAGGGGGGGTTCCGACCCTGTTCATTGTCTGTGGTGTTTTTTTTTTTTTTTTTTTTTTCTCTCCCCCCTGTCTCCCAGTTAAAAAAGAGAAAATAGGAGATGATGTTTGATGGCTTGAATGTGCTTTCATGGAACGTAGGGGGCATCACCTCACCAATCAAACGTAAACTTATAATTAAAGAACTAGGCAAACATAATCCAAGTATTGTCCTTTTACAGGAAACGTATTTAAAGGAGACTGAAATCTCTAAATTAAAAACCAAATGGGTTGGTGAGGTGTTGGCCACTCCTTGTGTTAATAGAAAGCTAGGTGTTGCTATATTGTTAAATAAAAACTTAACCTATGAAATCAGTAGGATTGAACTAGATAAAGAGGCAAGATATATGATTATACAGATTCAGGTGGATACAGTTAAACTTGTACTTTGCAATATTTATGCTCCAAACAAATTCTCAGAAGAATTCTGGGAAAAAATTAAGGTTAAATTATTCCCATTCACATCCGCCAACCTAATTGTTGGCGGTGATTTTAACATGTCCTTATTTCCAGAAGCAGAAAGATTCACTAAAAAAAATATGAAAATTCACAATAAACATGCCAAATACTTTAAGAGCCTTTGTTCCAAACTTAAGCTCCTCGATATATGGCGTATTAAAAATCCTAGTTTACATACTTTCACATGTGAATCCAAATCATATAAATCTTTCTCGAGAATCGATTTTTTATTGGTTTCTGAATCTCTTTCTTTAATGAGGATTGAACCCCTGATAAATGATATCCTGATATCGGACCATGCGATCATCTCATTGTCTTTCCAGTTAGGAAATAGGCTTAAACCTGATATTCAAAGTATTCCTTTTCCACGTCATCTATATAATAACACGAGATTTGCCTACTGGTTAAAACAGAAATGGAGAGATTATTGTACACATAACATTTCATACCTCAATAAAGTTCAAATTTTTTGGGAAGCATCTAAAGCCGTGTTAAGGGGAGAAATTAAGGCGTACGTGAATACCAGGAAAAAGAAAGCACTAGCCCGGGAAAGGCAGCTTTCTAATCAGGTTAAAAATGCGTATAAGAAATTATATAATAATCCATCAGATATAAATTGGGGGAATTATAATAAGGCGAGACAGGAAAGGGATATCGTCCTAAGACAAAAATCCCAGGAAGAAGAGCAAAAGATCAGCACCAAGTTTAAAGGATTTCATGGATGCTCGGCTAAGTATCTAGCTAGCATAATTAAAAATAGAAAGAAGAAAAATACTATTCCAGCTATTAAAGATGCTGACCAGAGGTACACAGACTCTAGAGATATTAGCCAGGTATTTTTCAATTACTATCAGAAGTTATATACAAATACTAACGGGAATGAGATTAACCAAGAAAATTTCTGGTCACAAGTCACAATACCTCGAATTAACGAGGAACAGCTTACAGCCTTAAACTTACCGATCACTGTACAAGAGATAACTAAGGCAATCAATGAAGCTAATTTAAATAAAGCGGCAGGCCCAGATTGCCTGCCAGTTGAATATTTGAAAATTTTGGTAGAAGAGGTTAGCCCAATATTAGAAAAACTTTTTAATAGCTACTTTATTTATAACAACCCAATATCAGCCTATTTTTCAGCGGCAAACATTACATTAATATTAAAAAAAGGTAAAAACAGCGAAGATCTATCATCATACAGGCCGATATCGGTCTTAAATGCAGACTATAAAATTTTAACATCAATTGTGGCTGCTAGATTAATGAATTGTCTCGATGGAATCATTCATTCGGATCAAACGGGCTTCATGGCATCTAGAAAATCTTCAAAAAATATCCGTAAAGTGATAACCTTTATAGATTATATATGGAACATTAAAAATTCTAAAGGGAAACATTCAAAATATGATACAGCTTTGTTAACCCTCGATGCCGAGAAGGCCTTTGACTCGATTGAGTGGGACTATCTTTTTAAAGCATTGGAAAAATTTGGATTCAAAAATCATTTTGTTCATTTTATACATAACTTATATAGGAATCCAATATCCTTTCTACTGATTAATGGGACATTAACTAAGGCAATTTCATTAAAAAAAGGTACAAGGCAGGGCTGCCCACTTTCCCCCCTTCTGTTTAACATCGCCCTCGAACCCCTGGCCATCCGGTAAAGACAGGTATGCATAGGGACCCCTCTAGTTACACCAACACTAAAAATTCTCCTGTATGCCGATGACATTATAATTTTTCTTTATAACACTTCTCAGGTAATACCCATAATCCTAACATACTTAAACCTCTTCAGCTCGTTTTCAGGGTATAAAATAAACTATACTAAAAGTGAACTGATGTGGCTCCAGAAAACTAAATTTAGTACACGGGAACTTCCATTTAAAGTTGTCGACACGCTTACATATCTAGGTCTACATCTGCATAAAAATCCCCAAAACTGGTATAATTTAAATTACCAAAAGCTTATTCAAAAAATCAAGGTAAATCTAGAAATATGGACAGTGTTTCCCTTATCTATAACAGCTAGAGTCAGTTTACTAAAAACAATTATCTTTCCACAACTGTTATACCCTCTCCAGAATCTGCCGTTACTTCTAAAGAAATCAGATATTAATGAAATAAATGCCATGTTTAACAAGTTCATATGGCATGGTAAGAAAGCGCGTTTGTCTCTCAACAAATTGACTCAAAAACGTGGCACTGCGGGCCTTGCACTACCAAATATTAGTCTTTATAATCTGGCCGCTTTGGTCAAAATTGCATTCGACTGGCTAGCAGAAACCAATTGGTTTTCTGCAATTGATCTTGAGAGCTATATGATCTATCCTTATTCACTTAAAGCTATTTTACATAATTCTCCGGATGAAATCCCTCTGAGTATACGTTACCTAATATCTTTTAATAATATATTGATAGCTTGGCGTAAATTCTGTCATACAATTGGAGCAAACTATTTGTTCTCTGAATATCTCCCAATAAGAGGCAATGCGGGATTTTTACCTGGAAATTCCCAGGTAATATTTAAAACCTGGGAAGAAAAAGGTTTGAAATATGTCTACCAATTATTACTAGACTCTGGGCAGGTAACCTCATTTGAATCTCTGGTAACGCAATTTGGTCTTCCTAGAAACAGTTTCTTTGCTTATCTACAAGCAAGGCACTTTATTGGTAGTAAAGATTGGTCGCTAGATAGAGATGGTGCATGGTCCGATATTAGAATACATATACAAAAATCCTCAGGTGGAACATCGTCAATATCATTAATATATAACATAATGCTGGCTAAGCAAAGTCAAATACTTTTAGATAAAATATCCGATACGTGGATACCCTATTTCCCGGATATAAACCATGAAAAAATAAAGTTAAGTTTTCTAGCCCTGAGTAAATGTAAGATTTCAATGAATTGGAAAGAATCACATATGAAATTGCTAAATAACTATTATTACACTCCATCTAGATTAAGTAGAATGTTTACATCACGAACATTCCTCTGCCCACGTTGTAGATATATAGAAGCAGATATCCTACATATGTTTGGGCTTTGCCCTAAGATTAATCACTTTTGGAAAAAGATTATTTTTTGGCTTAACAAAACTTTTAGAGTTGAGATCACTATTGGGTTAGAAGAGATTATATTTCTTAAAAATCATACAAATAACCAAGCTCTTCATGAAAATGTACTTAATACAATAATACTACTAGCCAGACATTTAATATTGAAAACATGGAAAGGAAAAACAGCCCCTAGCTTCCCACTCTTTATTAAAGAAATACAAAATCAAATCATATTCGAATCTTTTCATACGCAATTAGCAGGTGAAAAAAAAATTAAAACATTTCTCATAAGATGGCTGCCCATAATTAAAACATATCCCTCCCAAGTCCAAAAGGGTATATTGAATCCCTTTTTGAGTTTGGATAGTTTTGCAGAACTAGTACTACATGGTGAATTTCCAGCATCTTGGATCTCGCTTTACAGAGAAGTTTATTAAGGGTCATCTAAGATCTGGAAGATCATTGTTCTTGATACAGGTCGTATGGACCTAGGATTTGGTCTATGGGAGACAGGGGGGAACCTGTGAGTTTATTCTTTTTTTTTTTTTTTTTTTTTTTTTTAATCCCTCTTTCCATTTTCTCGTTTTTTTCTTTCTTCAATTATTTTAGGTACAAAAAAAGGCTGGTAATCCAAAAGATCATATTTAAATAAGAAGACATATTTTGAATCTCTGAGGTTAAAGAGTTCATAAACAAAATATACAGATGTGTCTATTGTGTATCCTTTATTGTTTTTTTTTTCTCCTGTTATTTTGTCGTTATTATGTCTTACGTTGTACCTGTATATTGGATTGCAACTAATAAAAAAGAATTAAAAAAAAAAAAAAAAAAGAACTATTTAATAGTTACCTAGTTAAAATAATAACAAATTTACCTGTAAAATAAATCCTAACCTAAGTTATAATTAAACCTAACACTACCCTATCAATAAAATAATTAAATAAACTACCTACAATTACCTACAATTAACCTAACACTACACTATCAATAAATTAATTAAACACAATTCCTACAAATAAATACAATTAAATAAACTAGCTAAAGTACAAAAAATAAAAAAGAACTAAGTTACAGAAAATAAAAAAATATTTACAAACATAAGAAAAATATTACAACAATTTTAAACTAATTACACCTACTCTAAGCCCCCTAATAAAATAACAAAGCCCCCCAAAATAAAAAATTCCCTACCCTATTCTAAATTAAAAAAGTTACAAGCTATTTTACCTTACCAGCCCTGAACAGGGCCCTTTGCGGGGCATGCCCCAAGAATTTCAGCTCTTTTGCCTGTAAAAAAAAACATACAATACCCCCCCCCCAACAATACAACCCACCACCCACATACCCCTAATCTAACCCAAACCCCCCTTAAATAAACCTAACACTAATCCCCTGAAGATCTTCCTACCTTGTCTTCACCATCCAGGTATCACCGATCCGTCCTGGCTCCAAGATCTTCATCCAACCCAAGCGGGGGTTGGCGATCCATAATCCGGTCCGGAAGAGGCTCCAAAGTCTTCCTCCTATCCGGCAAGAAGAGGACATCCGGACCGGCAAACATCTTCTCCAAGCGGCATCTTCAATCTTCTTCCATCCGGAGCGAAGCGGCAGGATCCTGAAGACCTCCAGCGCGGAACATCCATCCGGACCGACGACTGAACGACGAATGACTGTTCCTTTAAGGGACGTCATCCAAGATGGCGTCCCTCGAATTCCGATTGGCTGATAGGATTCTATCAGCCAATCGGAATTAAGGTAGGAATTTTCTGATTGGCTGATGGAATCAGCCAATCAGAATCTAGTTCAATCCGATTGCCCGATCCAATCAGCCAATCAGATTGAGCTCGCATTCTATTGGCTGATCGGAACAGCCAATAGAATGCGAGCTCAATCTGATTGGCTGATTGGATCAGCCAATCGGATTGAACTTGATTCTGATTGGCTGATTCCATCAGCCAATCAGAAAATTCCTACCTTAATTCCGATTGGCTGATAGAATCCTATCAGCCAATCGGAATTCGAGGGACGCCATCTTGGATGACGTCCCTTAAAGGAACAGTCATTCGTTGTTCAGTCGTCGGTCCGGATGGATGTTCCGCGCTGGAGGTCTTCAGGATCCTGCCGCTTCGCTCCGGATGGAAGAAGATCGAAGATGCCGCTTGGAGAAGATGTTTTCCGGTCCGGATGTCCTCTTCTTGCCGGATAGGAGGAAGACTTTGGAGCCTCTTCTGGACCGGATTATGGATCGCCAACCCCCGCTTGGGTTGGATGAAGATCTTGGAGCCAGGACGGATCAGTGATACCTGGATGGTGAAGACAAGGTAGGAAGATCTTCAGGGGATTAGTGTTAGGTTTATTTAAGGGGGGTTTGGGTTAGATTAGGGGTATGTGGGTGGTGGGTTGTAATGTTGGGGGGGGGTATTGTATGTTTTTTTTTACAGGCAAAAGAGCTGAAATTCTTGGGGCATGCCCCGCAAAGGGCCCTGTTCAGGGCTGGTAAGGTAAAAGAGCTTGTAACTTTTTTAATTTAGAATAGGGTAGGGAATTTTTTATTTTGGGGGGCTTTGTTATTTTATTAGGGGGCTTAGAGTAGGTGTAATTAGTTTAAAATTGTTGTAATATTTTTCTTATGTTTGTAAATATTTTTTTATTTTCTGTAACTTAGTTCTTTTTTATTTTTTGTACTTTAGCTAGTTTATTTAATTGTATTTATTTGTAGGAATTGTGTTTAATTAATTTATTGATAGTGTAGTGTTAGGTTAATTGTAGGTAATTGTAGGTAGTTTATTTAATTATTTTATTGATAGGGTAGTGTTAGGTTTAATTATAACTTAGGTTAGGATTTATTTTACAGGTAAATTTGTTATTATTTTAACTAGGTAACTATTAAATAGTTCTTAACTATTTAATAGCTATTGTACCTGGTTAAAATAAATACAAAGTTGCCTGTAAAATAAATATTAATCCTAAAATAGCTATAATATAATTATAATTTATATTGTAGCTATATTAGGATTTATTTTACAGGTAAGTATTTAGCTTTAAATAGGAATAAGTTATTTAATAAGAGTTAATTTATTTCGTTAGATAAATATTATATTTAACTTAGGGGGGGTGTTAGTGTTAGGGTTAGACTTAGCTTTAGGGGTTAATCCATTTATTAGAATAGCGGTGAGCTCCGATCGGAAGATTAGGGGTTAATAATTGAAGTTAGGTGTTGGCGATGTTAGGGAGGGCAGATTAGGGGTTAATACTATTTATGATAGGGTTAGTGAGGCGGATTAGGAGTTAATAACTTTATTATAGTAGCGCTCAGGTCCGCTCGGCAGATTAGGGGTTAATAAGTGTAGGCAGGTGTCGGCGACGTTGTGGGGGGCAGGTTAGGGGTTAATAAATATAATATAGGGGTCGGCGGTGTTAGGGGTAGCAGATTAGGGGTACATAGGGATAACGTAGGTTGCGGCGGTTTACGGAGCGGCAGATTAGGGGTTAAAAAAAATATGCAGGGGTCAGCGATAGCGGGGGCGGCAGATTAGGGGTTAATAAGTGTAAGGTTAGGGGTGTTTAGACTCGGGGTACATGTTAGAGTGTTAGGTGCAGACGTAGGAAGTGTTTCCCCATAGGAAACAATGGGGCTGCGTTAGGAGCTGAACGCTGCTTTTTTGCAGGTGTTAGGTTTTTTTACAGCTCAAACAGCCCCATTGTTTCCTATGGGAGAATCGTGCACGAGCACGTTTTTGAGGCCGGCCGCGTCCGTAAGCAACTCTGGTATCGAGAGTTGCATTTGCGGTAAAAATGCTCTACGCTCCTTTTTTGGAGCCTAACGCAGCATTTGTTTGAACTCTCGATACCAGAGTTAATTTTATGGTGCGGCCAGAAAAAAGCCCGCGGAGCGTTAACAGACCTTTTACCGCCGAACTCCAAATCTAGGCCTAAGTATTTTTAAGAATAATAGAATATTTAAACAACTTCATATTTAGTTTTATTCTCTCATTAGCTTTTAAGTATATATATTCGTGGATTAAAAACATAGCTACATAGGCTATTTTTATGCTGATTGTTGGTTGCACATAGATGCCTTATGTCATTGTCTAAGACATGTGCATTGATATATCTTTTTCAAAGTATATTTAAAGACTGAATGTTGTGGTGTCATAAAACCAGAGAATTTATCCCTACAGTGTTCAAGTAGTTAATTCTTAAAATTGTCTAGTCTTTGTCTAAGAAGGACACTCCCATGTAGCCTTTTGATTGGTGTATGGTAGGACACACCTTAAGTGAATTTAGTATACAATGGGAGCCAACAGTTAGTATACACACTTTTTTATCTTCCTCACCTCCTGGAAGCAACTGATAAGAGAGAGAGAGCATTGGAGGACTGAACTGGCTGAGTATATTAGCATTCATATACATTTACTTTGGGATAAATTCTCTTGTTCACTATGTTTAGTTAATATTGCTTAATCTGGGTTTGTTTAAAATACGGTTGCCCTATATAATTTGGACAGTACTGTATGTTTGTAGCTCTTGGTATTTCTTGAGACTTGTTTTATATTTTGTAGCTTATAGATAATTGTTAATCTTCATACCTATATTATTTGTCTTCCAATAAAATAATTTTAAAAAGTGGACAACCCCTTTGGTTTAATATTCTGGTACTAATTACCACCACAAATGTAATTAAATAGTACATTCAAAATATTTTAAAAATTATTTTGTATTGTTTAAAATTCAATACACAATATATTTTTGGAATGTCCCTTTAAGGACCAAACCATTAGGAATATGTTGATTTAACATTGTAGAAATAAACTAAAGGGGAATGAAAATACATATAGATATGTGATGTCTAACCAAGAGGTAAGCTAAAAAATTATGTGAAATTATATTACAAACTAGCTATAGTTAAATGACCCTTTAAATGACTCCACTAGAACAGAAAATCAATCAATATGGCATCCATTAACTAGCTTGTGCGAAATATGAAGTTAACTGACTTACCATTTTCATGATTTTTAAAGCTAGATTTATGAAAATAATGTTTTTGTATACCTAAGGAAGATACAAGATCTTATAAAACAAATTTTAAATTCAACCACACTGTCACTTTAATGTAAGTGAACCACTTTCCCTTCTTAAAAGTGAAAATAACAAAGTTTTTATGTCGAATTCTGACTACATATCCGAAAATATTATAAAATTTTAACATCTATAAATTACACAATAAAAGCATCGATGGATTTCACTCCCAAATTAATTGATAAAATCTACTTGACTTTAACATTCTCTGAATAAGTGGATTTTCAAAAATTAATGCAATACATGATGTCTAATTTGATATTATGCATGTGCTTGTCAAATAGACAACTGCCAGTCATGGGAGTCAAATATTTTTTTATTGACAGATTATATGGATATTTATTATAATCTGTTCAAAAGATGGTCTTTAATAAAAAGTTTATTATTCAAAATTTTTAATATAATTTTTTTTTTTATATCAAAAAATTAAATAGAACAAGTATAATTCATCACAGATGAAAATCTGAAAAAAAAGAAAAAAAAACCACTAGTTATTTAATACACACGTTGTAAAATATTCATTAAATAAAATAAATTTAAAATCATCTTGTGTCTATGCTCTAACTTTGTGCAAAATGTTATCAAGATATTTTGGAATCTAAAAACCAAACATAAAATCTATACCTGTCCATCATTTCAAATACCATTATATTGTGTAATCAATATTACATTTAAATATCAGCATTTCCAATTATACCAAATAATGCATATAACATTTAAAAAATTAAAAATACATATATGTATGCTGAACATAAATTTAATATTTAATGTCCATTCAAATACCTCTATATCAAATATAATATCTATTCCTTTGTCTGATTGTGATACAGAAGAATCCGATTATGAACAAAGTAGGGGTAATGTATGTAAGCTACAAATATTATAATATAGGACATGTATCTTTTCAAAATATTTTACATTCTTCTTCCTGTGATTCTTAACTAGCATGCATTGGGCAAACCAACCTGGATTATGCATGGTCTTTGAAAGTCAATTCTCTAGAAAACAGTTTATCTTCAATAGGTGTCTTATTCATCATTTCCAAAATAGAGGACTGAAATACCATCTAAAAATAAAAAAATAATCTAAGTGTCTCCAATAGGATGCCTCCACAGCCTTATTCCATCAAATAGTTGCCACTTACCATGTGAACATGTCTTTGTATGGTTTTCAAGGTCAGCACATTTGAAAGACAATGCCAGACATGATCCCATTGGTATTCTTCACTTTCAATCTTGGATTCTTGACTTTCAGTCTGGGAATTCTTCACTTTCAGTCTTCGAAATTCTTCACTTTCAGTCTTCGAATTCTTCACTTTCAGTCTTCGAATTCTTCACTTTCAGTCTTTAGATGAAGTCATCTCCCTAATGGCAGAAAAAGTGTGATAAAAATATTACTACAAGTGTGTGAATCAGTTCTGCACCCCTCTCCCACCCCCCATTTCTGAAATAATTTCTGTCACTAGCTTACTAAGCGTGTGTAGCATCTTGTGTTATGTTCTATCAATCAAGTGTGAAGATGAGTCATATTGAGCAGAACGAACCTCTAATGTGTGACTTTGAATCTGACTTTGAACCATAGTCATGCTAGAGGATAGTCATGCTAGAGAATCCCTTTCTGAGTATTTAAATTTTAAGTAATGTTTTAACTAAATACTAGTTTTTAAAATGTATGCCATATGATGTATTTTTGTTCCAAATTCCTGCCAGCCACAGTCCATACATTTATACTTACCAGCTGATTTTGTCTTTAAAAACCAGGTGGCAAAGACTTGTTACAGGACCCAATGACCAGAGCATCACCTATATTAATAAATATAAAAATTTTTATCATTTGATGAACAATCCTAACATGTTTGCACAATTCTCTACTTGTCATTTCCCTAGAGTTCACATCTATTGACAATACTCCAATCTAACTTCTATTATTTACCGTCTGAAGTGGCGGTTGATGATGTCTGCTCTGACATTGAGCCCCTCATCCCGGAATGGCCCCTCTAGAACAGGCTCATCCTCCTCATTTTGGAGGAGGCGTCAGGGCGCCTGGACGACCTGCAGCATCCCAGCCCGCTGTGCAATATTATGCAGGACGCTACAGGCTACAACGATCTTAGCCACCTTCCTAGGGCTGTACTGGAGGGCTCCTCCCGACCTGTCAAGGCACCAGAATCTCATTTTGAGGAGCCCAAACATCCTCTCAACCACAGCCCTATTGTAGCGCTCCTGAGCCTCATCAGTAGGGTTACGTAATGGCGTAATGAGCCAAGGCCGGCTCATGTAACCAGAATCACCTATAAATTATGAACAGAACAAAATTAAAATTTAATCCACAAAAATGAAATGATATTAAACAAATTTATTTGTGTACACGATAATCCAATAACAAATGTTTAAATTTAAAAATAATAATCTAGTTCAATCTTATTCTCTATCTGCCCATTTCAGCTAAGACATGCTACATATGCGTATTTCGCATAAACCAGACCTTTGCTAAAATACAAACTAAATGGTTAAATTGCATTTTCAAGCTGCCCATTTAAGCTAAAACATGCTACATATCTGCTTTGAGCTAAAACTAGACATTTGCGTAAAGAGACAATGACATGGTTAAATTGCATTTGCTATCTGAGCATTTCAGCTAAGACATGCTACATATGCGTATTTCGCATAAACCAGACCTTTGCTAAAATACAAAATAAATGGTTAAATTGCATTCTCAATCTGCCAATTTAAGGTAAGACATGCTACATATCTGTTTTGAGCTAAAACTAGACATTTTCGGAATGAGACAATGGCATTGTTACATTGCATTCTCTATCTAAGCATTTAAGGTAAGACATGCTACATATCTGTTTTGAGTTAAAACTAGACATTTTCGGAATGAGACAATGGCATTGTTACATTGCATTCTCTATCTAAGCATTTAAGGTAAGACATGCTACATATCTGTTTTGAACTAAAACTAGACATTTGCGGAAAGAGAAATAAATGGTTAAATTGCATCCTATAGCTGCACATTACACTAACAGTTTAAGACTACAGTGGCAATTGTCTAACTAATTAGCCATGTTGTGCACAAATACTCACCAACGAGATACCCAGGGAGAAATTGTCTTTCCTCAAACGGCCGCCACAAGGACGACAGAGAGAGGATGCGGGCATCATGACAAGCCCCGCCGAAATTCGAATAAGCCCCGCCGAAATTCGAACACACTTGCATAATCCTCATACGTGCGTCACAAACATACTGCACGTTGAGGCTACGAAAATGTTTGCGATTTCGGAAGGGCAAGTTATCAGCTGGAGCACGCAGCACAATGTGGGTACAATCAATCGCTCCCAAGACATTGGGCAATTCAGCAATAGCAAAGAATTCCCGCTTCAGGCGCCTCCAATCACCATCATTCTGTGGGAATCCTATGTAATGCTTACTAATACGTACCATGGCGTCCAGAAAGTTATCAAACACCCCAGTGAATGTACCTTGAGACAGGCCATGCATGTACATCTCTCCTGATTGAAAACTCCCGGAGGCCAGGACGTATAGACAACTTAGCATCTTAGTGATGCCAGGGACAGCAGTCCTTATTCGTATACGTGGCTCCAGATAAAGGTCTAAGAACATCGTAAAGGCCAATGAGCTGTACGCGATTGAGCCTATACTTGTCATAAACCTCGAAGTCGCTCATGTTTTCCAAGGTGGGTCTTACCCTGTATACACGAGGACCTCGAACCAGACGAGCCCTTTGTCTCACTCGGAGCCGCCGAGGCTGCCTGATTCTATCAACCGCTACTCGGGCAACAGCACCACCAGCAGCGTCTACCAGATCATCGTCATCCATATTTGCCAAGCTTAGCAGCACGAAGACAAACAGCAGAGCAAATACAGCGCAAGGAGTAACAAGGTATGCAAAAACACAGAAGCGAATTGATACAATGTCGATCATCATGGACGCTTTGGCCATGTTGTTTGGGGGATTTATATTGCAATTAGTCCAATGGTAGCGTGTTCGTAATGATTGCTAATTGTATACACTTGTTTGTATGTGAGCGGCGCAAATGCTTTCAAAGTGGGCGTTTTTTAAGGTGTTTGGTGAAATGTTGTTTTCCCCCAATGAATCTCAATGTGAAAGTTTAAAATATCACACATACAGTGCATGTTTGTAATGTTTGATCATATGCGTAATAAATATTTATTAAACGCGATCTTATAGTAAAAAGCACACGTCCACGCTAACATGAATGAAAGTGCATAGTTGTGTATAATGTGCATAGAATGTGATTGATCAATGTTGCTGCAATATTGTTTGTAAACGATAAAGTAACAGCTGCCATCTGTAGTATTGTATATATAAGTGATTTGCGAGATGTCAATATTGTACGCGTCCCTTTAAAATCGCAATAATACTGAAGATATTCCTGCTGCCATCTGTAGTATTGTTTATATAAGTGATTGGTGAGATGTCAATATTGTATGCGTCCCTTTAAAATTGGCATAATAATTCTGAACTTCCGGCTGTCATCTGTAGTTATTGTATATATAAGTGATTGGCGAGATGTCAATATTCTACGCGTCCCATTAAAATCTCAATAATACTGAAGAACTTCCGTCTGTCATCTGTAGTATTGTATATATAAGTGATTGGCGAGATGTCAATATTGTACGCGTCCCATTAAAATCTCAATAATACTGAAGAACTTCCGTCTGTCATCTGTAGTATTGTATATATAAGTGATTTGCGAGCTGACAATATTTAGTACGCATCCCTTTAAAATCGCCATAATAATGATGTTCCAAACTGTTGTTTACGTATATGTTGTATTGAGTGCTAAAGTTCTGAAAGGGGCGGTACAGTCGTAAAGCTGTAATGTGTATGGTTGAATCTTCTAATGATGTAATCATATTATTAACCTGCCTGTGTATTTCTGAAATCCTCATTGTGTTGTTGTATTTGACTACATTGTTATTGTGTGCTGATTAACATATAAATGTGTGCTTTGTGGTTGCGTGATGCGTGTTATGTACATATACGTATATATTGTGATTGTGTCCAACATATGCTGACTTCTCTAAAGCGGTCTCGCATTGTTGTTCCTTCCCATAAAGTGACAGCTGTAATCTGTTGTAATGATTTTCTTATTGTACGTAATTCCTAATGGTATATTGTGATCGAATCATGATGTTAAAAGTACAGTAAAATCCCGAATTTCTGTTTCCTGATTCATAGAGAGAATGTAATGTGTTTTTCCCCCATCATTTGAATGCACATAGACCCCTTGGACTCATTGTGCCAAAATAATGGATCCAAAAGGTCTCCCTTTTTCTCAGGTGCAGTTCCCTATTGGATCCCTCTGGGGCTTTTTTAATGTGTTCTAGGATTGTTCCTCGAAGACTTGTTGGGTCTCTGTTATGGAAGTTTTTAAAATGGGCTGGAACACTGTGATTTTTCTCCCCCCCCCCCTCAATATTCCTAATATGCTCGAGTAATCTTTTTTTATAGGGTCGTGTGGTACGTCCTATGTATTGCAGTTTACAACTGCATTCCAGGAGGTATACAACAAAGTCAGTTTTACAGTTGGTTAAGGTGGTAATATTATGTACTTTCTTAGTGGAGGTTGATGTTATCTGTTTTGTGGGTTTCTTTCCACTGTAGTGATGAGTGCATGAAGCGCAGTTTAGCCTATTGCACTTGTAAAAACCTATACTATTTGATCCCAGCCAATTGCTTTTATTTGTGTTTTTTTCTTTAGGTTTTAATTTGCTTGGCGCTATTATTGATTTTAAATTCCTGTTCTTTCTATATATAATTTGTGTTTTTTTCTCCCCAATTTCTTTCAGTAATGGGTCTTTGGTTAGTACATGCCAGTGTTTCCTAAATATTTGTTCGATTTCTCTAGCACCTGTACTATAGGTGGTTATAAAGGTCACACCTAGGTTTTGTCTTGTTTTGTTTATGTTCGTTTTAGTTAGAAGTGTGTTCCTCTTCATCCTCTTTACTTTTTCATATGCGGTTTTTAGATTGTGTTCCTTATATCCTTTATTTAATAATTTGGTTGTTAGAATTTTTGATTCTTCCTCAAAGTCATTAGCCCTAGAACAGTTCCTTTTCAGTCTCTGATACTGTCCGAAAGGGATATTATTGATCCAATTCGGGTGGTGACCGCTTTTTGCGTTCAGATAGCCATTGCTATCAGTTGGTTTTTTATATAATTTCGTTAGGATCTTATTGTTCTCTGAAAATAGAATTAGATCAAGAAACTCTATTTCTACATCACTGTGTTTTTCAGTAAAACTGAGATTAAAGTCATTGTTATTAATATATGTGATGAAATCTTTAAGTTCTATATCATTGCCATTCAATATGACCAAGATGTCATCTATAAAACAGCCCCATGTAATTAATTTTGATATAAATGGATTGTTATTCCAAATGTGCGTTTCTTCCCAGAGTCCCATGTACAGATTGGCGTAGCTAGGGGCAAATTTTGTCCCCATAGCTGTGCCGCCAATCTGCACATAGAAATCTTCATTAAATTTAAAATAGTTTTTCTCCAGGATTAATTTTATTGATTCTGTTATGAACTCCTTTTTGTTTCACCGGAGATTTTTAATCTCATTTAACCAATATTTAATAGCTTCAATTCCTTTTTGATGCGGTATATTGGTGTACAGAGAACTCACGTCTAGAGTGAGCCATTTGTAGTTATTACTCCATTCTATATTAGTTAATTTCTCTATTACATGTGGTGTATCCCTGATGTATGCTTTAAGGGTTGGTACTAGTGGTTGTAGATAAGAATCAACAAATTCTGATAATTTAGTTGTTAAAGACCCAATCCCCGAGATAATTGGTCTACCTGGTGGGTTCTGCTGGTCTTTATGAATTTTAGGTAGATGGTAAAAGGTTGCTACCTTTGGGGTATCTTGTTTTAAAAAATTCATCTCTTGATCATTTAGTACTCTCTCATTCTTAGCTGTGTCTAGGTGGCTCTTATATAGTTTCAGGAATACTTGTGTTGGATCTCCTTGTATTTTTCTATATGTTTTTTCATCTTTCAATAGCCTCTCTGCCTCTCCAATATATGTGTTTCTGTCTTGTATGATAATACTACCACCCTTGTCGGCCTCCCTTATCGTAATCTCTGTGTTTTCTTTGAGTTGTTTTAAAATAGTTTTTTCTTTCCTAGTTAGATTGTCATTTTTGATCTTGTGTTCATTACACATCATTAGGTCATCTTGAACTAATTGTGAAAAGACTGGGATATGGTATCCTTTAGATTGTGTGGGAAAAAAGGTGGAATTAGCTTTAAAATTAGAATGGAGTTCAAAGTTGATTTTGTTAGGGTCATTCATTAAAATGTTTGAGTTCCCTTCTTCAGTTTCTCCTTCTATAAATAATTGTTCTAAATTAATTAGACTTTCTAGATCCTGATCATCTAGTTCTTTTGCATTAATAGTTTCCATATTTTTGATACGGTCTTTCTTCAATTTCTCAAAATGTCTATGTAAGGTCAATTTTCTCACAAATTTGTGTGTGTCTATAAATAATTCAAAAGCATTAGGGCCTTTAGTTGGAGCAAAATTAAGTCCTTTTAGTAATATGTTAGTTTCTATTTCTGACAATACTTTGGTTGAGAGGTTAAAAAATTTTTATGGCATTCCCCTCTTGTTCTACATTTTGGTTGATTTTGTCCCTCTTTGCTTTTTGAGTTGGATATTTCTTCCTGCTCTACAACCCCTTCTTCCTCTTCTCCCCTTCCTCTTTTTTGGGAGTGTGTTTTTTGTCTCCAGAATGGGGTTGTTGGAATAGCTAATTGCATCTGGGGATCTTTCTCCGTGTGGTTCATGTACTGTTGTTTGTGGATGTGTTGTTGATGGTATTGGTTCTTGTTCTGGTGTAGTCTTTGGTTTTGATGATACTCTTGGGGATAGTGCAGTCTCGGTGATACTTGTTTGCGGTGATCTAAAAAACGTGGCTGTTGGTAATTGTTGCTATTCCCATGTTGAGAATTCCTATGATATTCATCTTTATGTGTAAATCTACGCATATTGTAGTTATTTCTATTATGAAACAATCTTGGTGATATATATGTAGGAATTTTATTTCTGTATGTTGATTCTGAAGTCATAATTTGTGTGTTGATATGGTGTGTATTCATCTGTTTGGAATTATTGATAAAGGTTATGTAATCCTTATTTGTTGAGAAGTGAGGTGAATATATATCCTCAAAGGGATCATCTGTGGGGTTAGTTTGTGAATTTTCTGTCTCTCCTAGTGTGGTGTTGTTTGTGATTGGTATACCCATTTGTTTAGACAGTAAGTTATTTTCTGTTTGATTCATTTTCATAAGTTGGTAGTCTCTCCTAAATTTATCTTTCTTTTTGCTATCTATGAGTGTATCCCAAATAGATGTGTGTGTGACTCCCATTGGTTATATATTAAAAAACACAAAACTTACTTCTATGAAGCTTTTATATTGTCAAGCAGAAACATTACACAGTAGAGGAGTAGTGCCCTCTGATGTAAAGGAATTACTCTAGGAAGTATGCCTTATATGTTTGAGGACTTTTAATGTGAGTTGCCATTTGTCTGTTTTTAAATACCTTAATTTTTATTAAACGGTTTTATGCTATGTCCTTGCACTTTATTTCTTTTACATAATCCTGCGGGAGCGTGAAGAGAACAGACCTCCAGCCTCTATCGGGACTGAAAGTCCATACTCTAAGAGGAGAAAGGCACATACTCTGAGAGGAGAAGGACACTACCACTTGGCTCTACCACTACTGCCATGCCAGGACCACGGAAGTTTCACACTTACAAGAGGCGGCAACTTACCTCATATGATTGAGGTTTGTTCTAGTAAGTGTAATACCTACCAGATTTCCTGCTTACTACATATTTGATATCCAGTCTCTATTAGAGACAACCGAATTGACTGTTCACTTTATGGTTTTTAATCATCTATTATTATTGTTATCACTATCACTCTTAATATAAGTGACATCACAGTGTGATTTTATATTACTTGATAGAGTGTCTTCATGTAATCGTATACACCTATATTTACTTAAAAACATCTTATTATCACTATCAGTGAGAATAGGGATCTACTCCTAGGAAAAGCGCTGTTTTTCTCTCTTTTCTTCTGCCATTTGTTGTTTGTGAGGATTGCCCTACTCTCTTTTGAGCAGACAATCCCTTCACACACCCCAAATTACAGCTGCCCTTCCAGGTTCCCTAACTCATATTCCAGTTAAAAAGAAATACACAGCGCTAACTTTTATTGTGTTGGGTACCCTCCCTCACAATTCAACTCCCCATATATATATATATATATATATATATATATATATATATACAGTGAGGCCCCGGTTTACGCACGACTCGGTATACGAAATTTCTGTTTACGAAATCGAAATTTGAAGAAAAATTGACTCGGTTTACAAATTTTTTTCGCAATACGAAACAAAATGCCGGTTTGCCCCCCTCGGTTTACGAATATTTTTCGCAATACGAAACCAGTGGCCCCTGTGCCCCCTGCATACTCAAGTATGATTGAATTAATGAAGTTTGGGTACCAGTGTGGAGGTGTTGGAGAGGTTTTGGAGCCATTTTGCAGCAAGTTGTTGAGCCTTTTGGAGTCATTTGCAGCAAGTTGTTAAGCCTTTTGGAGCCATTTGCAGCAAGTTGTGGAGCCTTTTGGAGACATTGGAGCCATTTGCAGCAAGTTGTTAAGCCTTTTGGAGCCTTTTGGAGCATTTTTTGGACACTTTATTTGAATTTTTTCGGACCTCCGGAACGCATTAATTGATTTTCAATGCATTCCTATGGGAAACCGTGTTTCGGTTTACGAATTTTTCGCAATACGAAACGACCCGGAGAACGAATTAAATTCGTAAACCGAGGCCTCACTGTATATATATATATACGTATATACTTACACACATGCACTTTTTATAAATATATATATATACACAAACTTGCTTTTAAAAATAAGAAAAACTGCAAATTAATATACATGGTTTCTTAGTTTAATTCTTTAGGTGTATTTGTACCTAATATATCTGCTGGAAGGGTTTAAAATGACTTTTCACAAAAATATATTTTTCTTTCATATACTTGTTATTTTGTACATAATGGTCTATGTAATAACCAGCTGTCATGTTTGTCATAATATTTAAAATTTACTTTTTTACATTAGGTAACATTAAATTAGCAGATACAGTCAGATAACTATGGAGGTAACAACCTTAATCCATGCTTTTTATTCAAATGTCTCAATATGTACAGATGTTGTTTTGTCTCCATCTACTGGGAGAAATACATTAATACACATCTTTTAAAAATTAAAGACAGTATTCCTTGTACAGTGAGGCCCCGGTTTACGCACGACTCGGTATACGAAATTTCGGTTTACGAAATCGAAATTTGAAGAAAATTTGACTCGGTTTACGAATTTTTTTCGCAATACGAAACAAAATGCCGGTCAAAATGCCGGTTTGCCCCCCTCGGTTTACGAATATTTTTCGCAATACGAAACCAGTGGCCCCTGTGCCCCCTGCATACTCAAGTATGATTGAATTAATGAAGTTTGGGTACCAGTGTAGAGGTGTTGGAGAGGTTTTGGAGCCATTTTGCAGCAAGTTGTTGAGCCTTTTGAGCCATTTGCAGCAAGTTGTTAAGCCTTTTGGAGCCATTTGCAGCAAGTTGTGGAGCCTTTTGGAGACATTGGAGCCATTTGCAGCAAGTTGTTAAGCCTTTTGGAGCCTTTTGGAGCCTTTTTTGGACACTTTACTTGAATTTTTTCGGACCTCCGGAACGCATTAATTGATTTTCAATGCATTCCTATGGGAAACCGTGTTTCGGTTTACGAATTTTTCGCAATACGAAACGACCCGGAGAACGAATTAAATTCGTAAACCGAGGCCTCACTGTAATTCTATTCAATTCTATATATGTATTTAATTTATTAATGAATAATGCTAAACATTACATTAAAGGCAAGAAAATTAAAGCTATTCCTTAAACTATATCTAATCCCTAACTCTTGACCCATAGTTTTAACCAAACACCCCTTGTATATCTAACTGCAACTTGTATACTATAATTGCCATAAGAAAATATGGAAATAGAAAGCCAGCCTATTGATCCTTCTTCTTCTATATTTACCTACACAGTGGTCTAGGTAGCAAACCACCAGAACCTTTATTACTTAAGCAAGTGGTCAAGGAGTTGCATATATATATATAAAGCCTTCACTAGTGTACACCCATTGAGCACAAACTATTTGTAAAAAGGACAGAATTCATGCGTAATGGAAAAGCACTAGTGAAGACTTCCTGTAAAGTGTAAGGGATACAAAAAAATGTTCACCAAACACAACATAAGTACAACAAAATAAACTATTACACTGATAAAAATGATTCAAATAAATATTATAAAAAATAAATAAATTATAAGGGTTAAAAGGTACATGGTATATGACAGGTTATCTATTTGACTGGAAAGGCTATAATGATTGGATGTGGCTGTGTGTCTATATATATATTAGTGAGCTGCCCTTTCTGAATAGTAAAATAAAGGAGCTGCACTATATGTATAGTATAATAAGGGAGCTGCCCTATCTGTATAGTAAAATAAGGGAGGTGCACTATCTTTATAGTAAAATAAGGGAGCTGCACTATCTGTATAGTAAAATAAGGGAGCTGCACTATCTGTATAGTAAAATAAGGGAGCAGCACTATCTGTATAGTAAAATAAGTGAGCTGCACTATCTGTATAGTAAAATAAGGGAGGTGCACTATCTTTATAGTAAAATAAGGGAGCTGCACTATCTGTATAGTAAAATAAGGGAGCTGCACTATCTTTATAGTAAAATAAGGGAGCTGCACTATCTGTATAGTAAAATAAGGGAGCTGCACTATCTGTATAGTAAAATAAGGGAGGTGCACTATCTTTATAGTAAAATAAGGGAGGTGCACTATCTTTATAGTAAAATAAGGGAGGTGCACTATCTTTATAGTAAAATAAGGGAGCTGCTCTATCTTTATAGGAAATAAGAGAGATGCCCTATCTGTATAGTAAAATAAAGGAGCTGCACTATCTGTATAGTAAAATAAGGGAGGTGCACTATATGTATAGTAAAATAAGTGAGCTGCACTATCTGTATAGTAAAATAAGGGAGCTGCTCTATCTTTATAGTAAAATAAGTGAGCTGCTCTATCTGTATAGTAAAAAAAGTGAGCTGCACTATCTGTATAGTAAAATAAGGGAGCTGCAAAATCTGTATAGTAAAATAAGGGAGGTGCACTATATGTATAGTAAAATAAAGGAGATGCACTATCTGTATAGTAAAATAAGGGAGGTGCACTATCTGTATAGTAAAATAAGTGAGCTGCTCTATCTGTATAGTAAAATAAGTGAGTTGCTCTATCTGTATAGTAAAATAAGTGAGCTGCTCTATCTGTATAGTAAAATAAGGGAGGTGCACTATCTGTATAGTAAAATAAGTGAGCTGCTCTATCTGTATAGTAAAATAAGTGAGCTGCTCTATCTGTATAGTAAAATAAGTGAGCTGCTCTATCTGTATAGTAAAATAAGGGAGCTGCCCTATCTGTATAGTAAAATAAGCTGCCCTATCTGTATAGTAAAATAAGGGAGCAGCTCTATCTGTATAGTAAAATAAGGGAGCTGCTCTACCTTTATAGTAAAATAAGTGAGCTGCTCTATCTGTATAGTAAAATAAGTGAGCTGCCCTATCTGTATAGTAAAATAAGTGAGCTACTCTTTCTATATAGTAAAATAAGGGAGCTGCCCTATCTGTATAGTAAAATAAGTGAGCTGTACTATCTGTATAGTAAAATAAGTGAGCTGCCCTATCTCTATAGTAAAATAAGTGAGCTGCTCTATCTGTATAGTAAAATAAGTGAGCTGCACTATCTGTATAGTAAAATAAGTGAACTGCTCTATCTGTATAGTAAAATAAGTGAGCTGCTCTATCTTTATAGTAAAATAAGTGAGCTGTACTATCTGTATAGTAAAATAAGTGAGCTACTCTATCTGTATAGTAAAATAAGTGAGCTGCTCTATCTGTATAGTAAAAAAAGTGAGCTGCACTATCTGTATAGTAAAATAAGTTAGCTGCTCTATCTGTATAGTAAAATAAGTGAGCTGCACTATCTGTATAGTAAAATAAGGGAGCTGCACTATCTGTATAGTAAAATAAGGGATCTGCACTATCTGTATAGTAAAATAAGGGAGCTGCCCTATCTGTATAGTAAAATAAGTGAGCTGCTCTATCTGTATATTAAAATAAGTGAGCTGCTCTATCTGTATAGTAAAATAAGTGAGCTGCTCAATCTGTATAGTAAAATAAGTGAGCTGCTCTATCTGTATAGTAAAATAAGGGAGCTGCTCTATCTTTATAGTAAAATAAGTGAGCTGCTCTATCTGTATAGTAAAATAAGTGAGCTGCTCTATCTGTATAGTAAAATAAGGGAGCTGCTCTATCTTTATAGTAAAATAAGGGAGCTGCTCTATCTGTATAGTAAAATAAGTGAGCTGCTCTATCTGTATAGTAAAATAAGGGAGCTGCCCTATCTGTATAGTATCATAAGGGAGCTGCCCTATCTGTATAGTAAAATAAGGGAGCTGCTCTATCTTTATAGTAAAATAAGGGAGCTGCCCTATCTGTATAGTAAAATAAGTGAGCTGCCCTATCTGTATAGTAAAATAAGTGAGCTGCTCTATCTGTATAGTAAAATAAGGGAGCTGCTCTATCTGTATAGTAAAATAAGTGAGCTGCTCTATCTGTATAGTAAAATAAGGGAGCTGCTCTATCTGTATAGTAAAATAAGGGAGCTGCCCTATCTGTATAGTAAAATAAGGGAGCTGCTCTATCTTTATAGTAAAATAAGGGAGCTGCCCTATCTGTATAGTAAAATAAGGGAGGTGCACTATATGTATAGTAAAATAAGGGAGGTACACTATATGTATAGTAAAATAAGGGAGCTTCCCTATCTGTATAATAAAATAAGTGAGCTGCTCTATCTTTATAATAAAATAAGTGAACTGCCCTATCTGTATAGTAAAATAAGAGAGCTGCCCTATCTGTATAGTAAAATAAGGGAGGTGCCCTATCTGTATAGTAAAATAAGAGAGCTGCCCTATCTGTATAGTAAAATAAGAGAGCTGCCCTATCTGTATAGTAAAATAAGAGAGCTGCCCTATCTGTATAGTAAAATAAGAGAGCTGCCCTATCTGTATAGTAAAATAAGCTAACTGCTCTATCTGTATAGTAAAATAAAGGAGCTGCACTATCTGTATAGTATAATAAGGGAGCTGCCCTATCTGTATAGTAAAATAAGGGAGGAGCACTATCTTTATAGTGAAATAAGGGAGCTGCCCTATCTGTATAGTAAAATAAGGGAGGTGCCAAATCTGTATAGTAAAATAAGAGAGCTGCCCTATCTGTATAGTAAAATAAGAGAGCTGCCCTATCTGTATAGTAAAATAAGAGAGCTGCCCTATCTGTATAGTAAAATAAGGGAGCTGCTCTATCTGTATAGTAAAATAAGGGAGCTGCCCTATCTGTATAGTAAAATAAGGGAGCTGCTCTATCTTTATAGTAAAATAAGGGAGCTGCCCTATCTGTATAGTAAAATAAGGGAGGTGCACTATATGTATAGTAAAATAAGGGAGGTACACTATATGTATAGTAAAATAAGGGAGCTTCCCTATCTGTATAATAAAATAAGTGAGCTGCTCTATCTTTATAATAAAATAAGTGAACTGCCCTATCTGTATAGTAAAATAAGAGAGCTGCCCTATCTGTATAGTAAAATAAGGGAGGTGCCCTATCTATATAGTAAAATAAGAGAGCTGCCCTATCTGTATAGTAAAATAAGAGAGCTGCCCTATCTGTATAGTAAAATAAGAGAGCTGCCCTATCTGTATAGTAAAATAAGAGAGCTGCCCTATCTGTATAGTAAAATAAGGGAGCTGCTCTATCTGTATAGTAAAATAAGGGAGCTGCCCTATCTGTATAGTAAAATAAGGGAGCTGCTCTATCTTTATAGTAAAATAAGGGAGCTGCCCTATCTGTATAGTAAAATAAGGGAGGTGCACTATATGTATAGTAAAATAAGGGAGGTACACTATATGTGCACTATATGTATAGTAAAATAAGGGAGGTAAACTATATGTATAGTAAAATAAGGGAGCTTCCCTATCTGTATAATAAAATATGTGAGCTGCTCTATCTTTATAATAAAATAAGTGAACTGCCCTATCTGTATAGTAAAATAAGAGAGCTACCCTATCTGTATAGTAAAATAAGGGAGCTGCTCTATCTTTATAGTAAAATAAGTGAGCTGCTCTATCTGTATAGTAAAAAAAGTGAGCTGCACTATCTGTATAGTAAAATAAGGGAGCTGCACTATCTGTATAGTAAAATAAGGGAGGTGCACTATATGTATAGTAAAATAAAGGAGCTGCACTATCTGTATAGTAAAATAAGGGAGGTGCACTATCTGTATAGTAAAATAAGTGAGCTGCTCTATCTGTATAGTAAAATAAGTGAGCTGCTCTATCTGTATAGTAAAATAAGGGAGCTGCCCTATCTGTATAGTAAAATAAAGGAGCTGCACTATCTGTATAGTAAAATAAGGGAGCTGCTCTATCTGTATAGTAAAATAAGGGATAATTTGAAGTAGGAGGACAGACCAAGCATCTTTTTCCATCTCCCGGTTCCTAAAATCTATGCCATATACACGTCCCCTGGCGCCGCAACTGCCTCTGGGAACCTTACCATGGGTCCCAGAGGCACTTCTTGTAATTCTCTGTCTGGGAAATTATCTATCTAGCAAATCTATCTATTTATCTATCAAATCTATCTATCTATTGTATCTATCAAATGTATCTATTGCATCTATTGATCTATCTATCTAATCTATGTATCTATCTATCTATCAAATCTATCTATCTCGTGGCCGGACTGTTATCTTACAGCCACTTGTGTTTCAGCCAAATGTCCGTCGGCCAAATGTGCGTCTGCCAAATGTCCATCTGCTAAAAGTCCGGCCACGATTGCAAGCGCAGTGCCCCAAATTTGAAGTAGGAGGACCGACCAAGCATCTTTTTTCATCTCCCGGTTCCTAAAATCCATGCCATATACACGTCCCCTGATAGGGGACGTAACAGGGATTAAACTGATAAGAATATTACTACTTAACACACCACTCATATCTGGTGGCACAGTAGATTGCACGCACAGTGCCCCAAATTTGAAGTAGGAGGACCGACCAAGCATCTTTTTCCATCTCCCGGTTCCTAAAATCCATGCCATATACACGTCCCCTGGCGCCGCAACTGCCTCTGGGAACCTTACCATGGGTCCCAGAGGCACTTCTTGTAATTCTCTGTCTGGGAAATTATCTATCTAGCAAATCTATCTATTTATCTATCAAATCTATCTATCTATTGTATCTATCAAATGTATCTATTGCATCTATTGATCTATCTATCTAATCTATGTATCTATCTATCAAATCTATCTCGTGGCCGGACTGTTATCTTACAGCCACTTGTGTTTCAGCCAAATGTCCGTCGGCCAAATGTGCGTCTGCCAAATGTCCATCTGCTAAAAGTCCGGCCACGATTGCAAGTGCAGTGCCCCAAATTTGAAGTAGGAGGACCGACCAAGCATCTTTTTTCATCTCCCGGTTCCTAAAATCCATGCCATATACACGTCCCCTGATAGGGGACGTAACAGGGATTAAACTGATAAGAATATTACTACTTAACACACCACTCATATCTGGTGGCACAGTAGATTGCACGCGCAGTGCCCCAAATTTGAAGTAGGAGGACCGACCAAGCATCTTTTTCCATCTCCCGGTTCCTAAAATCCATGCCATATACACGTCCGCTGATAGGGGACGTAACAGGGATTAAACTGATAAGAATAATACTACTTAACACACCACTCATATCTGGTGGCACAGTAGATTGCACGCGCAATGCCCCAAATTTGAAGTAGGAGGACCGACCAAGCATCTTTTTCCATCTCCCGGTTCCTAAAATCCATGCCATATACACGTCCCCTGGCGCCACAACTGCCTCTGGGAACATTACCATGGGTCCCAGACGGCACGTCTTGTAATTCTCTGTCTGGGAAATTATCTATCTATCAAATCTATCTATTTATCTATCAAATCTATCTATCTATCTATCTATCTATCTATCTATCATCTATCGTATCTATCAAATGTATCTATTGCATCTATTGATCTATCTATCTAATCTATGTATCTATCTATCAAATCTATCTATCTCGTGGCCGGACTGTTATCTGACATCCACTTGTGTTTCATCCAAATGTCCGTCGGCCAAATGTCCGTCTGCCAAATGTCCGTCGGCTAAAAGTCCGGCCACGTTTGCACGCGCAGTGCCCCAAATTTGAAGTAGGAGGATCGACCAAGCATCTTTTTCCATCTCCCGGTTCCTAAAATCCATGCCATATACACGTCCCCTGATAGGGGACGTAACAGGGATTAAACTGATAGGAATAGTACTACTTAACACACCTTATAATAATGCAGAGAGAGGAAATGCAGAAAGAGGAGTCTGAAGAAGAGGAGTCAGAGGAGGAAGGTGGCTTTGAGGAGGTGGAAGACCAAACACACCAGGCGTCCCAGGGGGCTTGTTGTCACCTTTAAAATTATAAAAACTTTTTGGACTGTGAAACATCAGTCTGCTTTTTTGTGTCAGACTCACAGCGTATACTGTGCTCACTTGCCCAGTGCCACCACTCATATCTTGTTTAATAGTAGTGTAAGTGTACATTTAAAAAATTAAAAAATTTTGGACTGTGAAAGATCATTCTGCTTTTTTGTGTCAGGCTCACAGCTTATACTGGGCCCACTTGCCCAGTGCCACCACTCATATCTTGTTTAATAGTAGTGTAAGTGTACATTTAAAAAAATAAAAACTTTTTGGACTGTGAAACATCAGTCTGCTTTTTTGTGTCAGGCTCACAGCATATACTGTGCCCACTTGCCCAGTGCCACCACTCATATCTTGTTTAATAGTAGTGTAAGTGTACATTTTAAAAAAAAAAACCTTTTGGACTGTGAAACATCAGTCTGCTTTTTTTGTGTCAGGCTCATGACGTATACTGTGCCCACTTGCCCAGTGCCACCACTTATATCTTGTTTAATAGTAGTCTAAGTGTACATTTAAAAAAATAAAAACTTTTTGGACTATGAAACATCAGTCTGCTTTTCTGTGTCAGGCTCACAGCGTATACTGTGCCCACTTGCCCAGTGCCACCACTCATATCTTGTTTAATAGTAGTGTAAGTGTACATTTAAAAAAATAAAAACTTTTTGGACTGTGGAACATCAGTCTGCTTTTTTGTTTCAGGCTCACAGCGTATACTGTGCCCACTTGCCCAGTGCCACCACTCATATCTTGTTTAATAGTAGTGTAAGTGTACATTTAAAAAAAAAAAACTTTTTGGACTGTGAAACATTAGTCTGCTTTTTTGTGTCAGGCTCACAGCGTATACTGTGCCCATTTGCCCAATGCCACCACTCATATCTTGTTTAATAGTAGTGTAAGTGTACATTTAAAAAAATAAAAACTTTTTGGACTGTGAAACATCAGTCTGCTTTTTTGTGTCAGGCTCACAGCGTATATTGTGCCCACTTGCCCAGTGCCACCACTCATATCTTGTTTAATAGTAGTGTAAGTGTACATTTAAAAAAAAAAAAATTTTTTGGACTGTGAAACATCAGTCTGCTTTTTTGTGTCAGGCACACAGCGTATACTGTGCCCACTTGCCCAGTGCCACCATTCATATCTTGTTTGATAGTAGTGTAAGTGTACATTTAAAAAAAATGACAGGCAGAGGCAGGCCACCCAGCAGGTGCCGTTGTGGTCGTGGTGCTGTGATTCCCTTTGGCCCTAGAATAATGCCCAGTGTTTAGAGGCCACGTCCCATGAACTCGAAAAGTTCTGAGGAGGACATAGTTGACTTTTTAACAGAGGACACCCAATCTTCTATAGCTTCCGCTCCAAACCTTGACGCACCATCCTCCTCCAGCTTATCTTCAGGCACCTCTCAAGTTACCACTCGCCCGCCTGCCGCCACCACCAACACTAGCACCACAGCCGCTTCACTTGATCTGTCAGAGGAGTTATTTACACAGCAGTTGGAAGAAATGACTAATGCGCAACCATCATTGACAGAGGATGTAGATAACAGTGATATGTCTCAGTCAGGCAGCATTACAGACATGGACGTACGGTGTGATGATGATGATGATGATGATGTTGTTCCCGCTGCTGCTTCCTTTGTTGATTTTTCAGATACAAGTGAAGCGGTTGATGATGACCATGCGTCCGTGGATTTCACGTGGGTGCCCGCTAGAAGAGAAGAAGAATAGGGGGAAAGATCAGATGGGGAGACAGAGAGGAGGAGGAGGAGACGAGTTGGAAGCAGGGGGAGGTCATCGCAAGGAGCTAGTGGCACAGTCAGACAGCATGCATCGGCACCCGGGGTCAGCCAGACAGCACACCAATCAACGCATGCTGTTGCCACCACCAGAATGCCGTCATCGCAGAGCTCAGCAGTGTGGCATTTTTTTGTGTGTCTGCCTCTGACAACAGCGATGCCATTTGCAACCTGTGCCAAAAGAAACTGAGTTGTGGGAAGTCCAACACCCACCTAGGTACAACTGCTTTGCGAAGGCACATGATCGCACATCACAAACGCCTATGGGATAAACACATAAGTAGAAGCAGCACACAAACTCAAAGCCGCCATCCTCCTCCTGGTCCAGCATCTTCAGCCACGTCAACCACTGCTGTCCTCCTTGCCCCCTCTCAACCATCTGCCACTCCGTCTCTCTTCCGGAGCAGTTCCTGCTCATCTGCCCACAGTCAGGTGTCTGTCAAGGACATGTTTGAGCGTAAGAAGCCAATGTCACAAAGTCACCCCCTTGCCCGGCGTCTGACAGCTGGCTTGTCTGAACTCTTATCCCACCAGCTTTTACCATACAAGCTGGTGGAGTCTGAGGCGTTCAAAAATTTGTAGCTATTGGGACACCGCAGTGGAAGGTACCCGGCCGAAATTTCTTTGCACAAAAGGCAATCCCCAACCTGTACTCGATTGTGCGAACGGAAGTAATGGCATGTCTGGCACACAGCATTGGGGCAAGGGTCCATATGACCACTGATAGCTGGTCTGCAAAGCATGGTCAGGGCAGGTATATCACCTACACTGCACATTGGGTAAACCTGCTGACGGCTGCCAAGCATGGAATGCATGGCTCTGCAGAGGAGGAGTTGGTGACACTGCAACGACTTGCAGGCAGGCCTGCTGCCACCTCCTTGACTCCTCCTACTCCATCCTCTTGCATAACCTCCTCAGCTGAGTCCTCTTCTGCTGCTGTGTCTTGCTCCACATCAACGGCAACCCCCCAGCTCCCCAGGTACTATTCCACATCCCGGATACGGCAGTGTCATGCCGTCTTTTGGTTGACTTGCCTGAAAGCAGAGAGTCACAACGCACCAGCACTCCTGTCCACCCTGAATGCACAGGTGGATCAGTGGCTGACGCCGCACCAACTGGAGATCGGCAAAGTGGTTTCTGACAACGGAAGTAATTTGGTGGCAGCATTGAAATTGGGCAAGTTGACACATGTGCCGTGCATGGCACATGTGTGTAGTCTGATAGTACAACGCTTTGTGCATAAGTACCCAGGCTTACAGGACGTCCTGAAGCAGGCCAGGAAGGTTTGTGGCCATTTGAGGCGTTCCTAAACGACCATGGCGCACTTTTCAGATATCCAGCGGCGAAACAACATGCCAGTGAGGCGCTTGATTTGCGACAGCCCGACACGTTGGAATTCAACACTCCTAATGTTCGACCGCCTGCTCCAACAAGAATAAGCCGTTAACAAGTATTTGTATGACTGGGGTGCAAGGACAGCCTATGCGGAGCTGGGATTTTTTTGCCACTTTACTGGACGCTCATGCGCAATGCCTGTAGGCTCATGCATCCTTTTGAGGAGGTGACAAACCTAGTCAGTCGCACCGAAGGCACCATCAGCGACATCATACCATTTGTTTTCTTCCTGGAGCGTGCCCTGCGAAGAGTGCTGGATCAGGCCGTAGATGAGCGTGAAGAGGAAGAGGAAGAGTTGTGGTCACCATCACCACCAGAAACAGCCTTATCAGCATCGCTTGCTGGACCAGCGGCAATGCTGGAAGAGGATTGTGAGGAAGAGGAGTCAGAGGAGGAATGTGGAATTGAGGAGGAGGAGGAGGAAGACCAACCACAACAGGCATCTCAGGGTGCTCGTTGTCACCTATCTGGTACCCGTGGTGTTGTACGTGGCTGGGGGTAGGAAGATACCTTCAGTGAGATCACTGAGGATGAGGAACGGGACATGAGTAGCTCGGCATCCAACCTTGTGCAAATGGGGTCTTTCATGCTGTTGTGCCTGTTGAGTGACCCTCCTATAAAAAAGCTGAAGGAGAACAACCTGTACTGGGTGTCCACGCTACTAGACCCCCGGTATAAGCATAAAGTGCCTGAAATGTTACCGAATTACCACAAGTCGGAAAGGATGCAGCAGTTCCAAAATAAATTAAAAAGTATGCTTTACACAGCGTATAAGGGTGATGTCACAGCACAACGGGAATCTAACAGGGGAAGAGGTGAAAGTAATCCTCCGACTCCCATGACCACGCCGGCAAGGACAGGACGCTTTACAGACGTGTTGTTGATGGAGGACATGCAGCACTTTTTAACTCCTATGCATCGCCACAGCCCTTTGGGGTCCATCCTCAGAGAATGACTCGACCAACAGGTAGCAGACTACCTCGCTTTAACTGCCGATCTCGACACTCTGAGAAGTGATGAACCCCTTGACTACTGGGTGTGCAGGCTTGACCTGTGGCCTGAGCTATCCCAATTTGCGATAGAACTTCTGGCCTGCCCTGCTTCAAGTGTCCTGTCAGAAAGGACCTTCAGTGCAGCAGGAGGTATTGTAACTGAGAAGAGAAGTCGCCTAGGTCAAAAAAGTCTAGATTACCTCACCTTTATTAAGATGAATGAGGGATGGATCCCGAAGGGACTGACATTGGGTGATACATTTGAGTAAAAAAGCCTGATGAGATGAGCTGCCTTGGGCTAAAAATGGTCCACACGCTGCTGTATTTTATCTTCGAATGCTGGATGACTTGCGTGACTTATCCGCCACCAACTAGGGTTCAAGCCGCAATGTTTTAGGGCACTTTCTGCCTGGGAAACAAACATCAATTTTTCTGGCCACTGCTACAGCAGCGGCTGCAACAATACCTAATTTTTCAGGCATGTGTACATGCCAATTTTTTTCTGGCCTCTGATGCTGCACTGTGGCTTCAAAAACCAAACCAAAAAAAAGGCACGTAACAGGGATTAAACTGATAGGAATAGTACTACTTAACACACCACTCCTATCTGGTGGCACATTAGATTGCACGTGCAGTGCCCCAAATTTGAAGTAGGAGGACCGACCAAGCATCTTTTTCCATCTCCCGATTCCTAAAATCCATGCCATATACACGTCCCCTGGCGCCGCAACCGCCTCTGGGAACCTTACCATGGGTCCCAGCCCGCACGTCTTGTAATTCTCTGTCTGGGAAATTATCTTTCTATCAAATCTATCTATTTATCTATCAAATCTATCTATCGTATCTATCAAATCTATCTATTGCATCTATTGATCTATCTATCTAATCTATGTATCTATCAAATCTATCTATCTCGTGGCCGGACTGTTATCTGACAGCCACTTGTGTTTCGGCCAAATGGCAAATGTCCGTCTGCCAAATGTCCGTCGGCTAAAAGTCCAGCCATGATTGCAAGCGCAGTGCCCCAAATTTGAAGTAGGAGGACCGACCAAGCATCTTTTTCCATCTCCCGGTTCCTAAAATCCATGCCATATACACGTCCCCTGGTAGGGGACGTAACAGGGATTAAACTGATAAGAATAGTACTACTTAACACACCACTCATATCTGGTGGCACAGTAGATTGCACGTGCAGTGCCCCAAATTTGAAGTAGGAGGACCGACCAAGCATCTTTTTCCATCTCCCGGTTCCTAAAATCCATGTCATATACACGTCCCCTGATAGGGGACGTAACAGGGATTAAACTGATAAGAATAGTACTACTTAACACACCACTCATATCTGGTGGCACAGCAGATTGCACGTGCAGTGCCCAAATTTGAAGTAGGAGGACCGACCAAGCATCTTTTTCCATCTCCCGGTTCCTAAAATCCATGCCATATACACGTCCCCTGGCGCCGCAACTGCCTCTGGGAACCTTACCATGGGTCCCAGAGGCACTTCTTGTAATTCTCTGTCTGGGAAATTATCTATCTAGCAAATCTATCTATTTATCTATCAAATCTATCTATCTATTGTATCTATCAAATGTATCTATTGCATCTATTGATCTATCTACCTAATCTATTTATCTTACTATCTATCTATCTATCTATCTATCTATCTATCTATCTATCTATCTATCAAATCTATCTATCTCGTGGCCGGACTGTTATCTTACAGCCACTTGTGTTTCAGCCAAATGTCCGTCGGCCAAATGTGCGTCTGCCAAATGTCCATCGGCTAAAAGTCCGGCCACGATTGCAAGCGCAGTGCCCCAAATTTGATGTAGGAGGACCGACCAAGCATCTTTTTCCATCTCCCGTTTCCTAAAATCCATGCCATATACACGTCCCCTGATAGGGGACGTAACAGGGATTAAACTGATAGGAATAGTACTACTTAACACACCTTATAATAATGCAGAGAGAGGAAATGCAGAAAGAGGAGTCTGAAGAAGAGGAGTCAGAGGAGGAAGGTGGCTTTGAGGAGGTGGAAGACCAAACACACCAGGCGTCCTAGGGGGCTTGTTGTCACCTTTCAGGGACCCTTGGTGTTGTACGTGGCTGGGTGGAGGAAGAGACCTTCAATGACATCAGTGAGGACAAGGAACGGGACATGGCTAGCTTGGTATCCAACCTTGTGCAAATGGGGAGTTTGCGGTTGTGCAAATGGACTGTTTGCGGTTGTTTGTGGTGCGTTAAACGGGGAGTTTGGTCTGTCACTGTGAAGTGGGCGTAACCCTTACACTACCTGATCGATACAACATCATACCTGATGTTTTAAAGCACGTTATTCCAAACAATTTAGGAATGTTAGGTGATTTATGCCCTTTATGGATTAAAACCAGACTCTGCATCAACTATGTAATTTTCCGTGGGAGTTTTGCCATGGATCCCCCTCCGGCATGCCACAGTCCAGGTGTTAGTACCGTTGAAACAACTTTTCCATCACTATTGTGGCCAGAAAGAGTCCCTGTGGGTTTTAAAATTCGCCTGCCCATTGAAGTCAATGGAGATTCGCGACATCACTATATATTACCCATTTCCCAGTTTTGCATAACCAACACAGTTATAGTAAGATACTTTTAACCTCTGTGATTATCTTGTATCTAAGCCTCTGCAAACTGCCCCTTTTTTCAGTTCTTTTGACAGATTTGCAGACTAGCCAATCAGTGCCTGCTCCCAGATAACTTCTCGTGCACGAGCACAGTGTTATCTATATAAAATACATGAACTAACACCCTCTAGTGGTGAAAAACTGTTAAAATGCAATCTGAAAGGGGTGGGCTTCAAGGTCTAAGAAATTAGCATATGAACCTCCTAGGTTAAGCTTTCAACTAAGAATACCAAGAGAACAAAGCAAAATTGGTGATAAAAGTAAATTGGAAAATTGTTTAAAATTACATGTTCTATCTGAATCATGAAAGTTTATTTTGGCCTAGACTGTCCCTTTAACATTATGATTTATGTTTTTCAAATTTTTAATTGGAAATTATTGTTTTTTTTTTTTTTAAATTCTCTTTTATTAAAAAGGAAACGAAGCAATTACAATAATACAAATCAATTCCAATAATCAATATACAGCAAGTTTGTTTTACAGATGGTTATGCATGACATTAAGATACAGTATCCTTGTAGAGGCAATAAGTCCATGAAATTGTAGTCCATATCAGCGTCATTTACTACTAGATGTGCGCTTCACTCCTTTAAAAGTTTTTCCATTATTTAAAACCTCTAACAACTATTTACATTTTAACACTAAACCATTAACAATTATCTCTTTGGTGTCTCTGTTCTCAATTACAGATTGGATGCAGAGAAGAGGGGGCAGAAAGGAAACATAGATAGGGGAGGAGAGGGAAAAAAAAACTATGAATATATATTGGTGTGTTACTTTTACCTACACGGCTCAGAACAACATTACTTCCAAGGGATTATTACCCTGTCCTGTGTTCACTGCATATTGTCTCCTCTCCCCAGTGTTGATTTGTAACATTGTTTCCAAGTGTGCCAATGGTTTAAATATCTGACTCTGTACGGATGGGTCCAGTGTATCTATATATATATTTTCCATTTTTGGAGAAAGGGGCGCAGTCTACCTTTTGTGTCAAGTCTAACATCATATTGTTCCACAAAAAGTTGTTTAAGTATCAGATGTTTCAATTGTGCTATTGTCGGTCTTTGTCTGGTAATCCACCTTTTGAGAATGCATTGTCTGGCCAATATTGTGTACAGTCAAAGGAATTTATGTAGCTTTCTATGTGCGTCATCCCATTTAAGCAGAAAAATTTCTGCCTCTGTGAATTCGATCTCTATCCGAAATGTAAGCTTTAGCCAGTACTGACATTGACCCCAGAACCTCCTAACCTTCGGGCATGTGTAGAAATAATGATGTAATGATGGAGCTGCCAATCTGCATTTAATGCAGTGATCCGGGACCCTCTGATCCCATTTAGATAGTCTATGTGGCGTGATATAATCCATATGTAAGATTCTGGTTTGTGTTTCTCTATGGGACACCGCCAATGTTGCCTGTCTGGTTCTTTCTAGACTCTCTTTTATATCTTGTATCGTGAGCTCCACCGAGGAAATGAAATCGTGTTTTAGCAGCAGTTTTGTCAAGATCACAGATTCTTTCTGCTGCAGTAGACGCGTGTAGATATGGGACAGCAAGAATGACCCTGCTCGAAACGGAGTTTGCACTATCGCGAAAGGCGATGCCTCCCAGAACCCCGCGTTGGAAGACTGCAACGATCCTACATAGTGTCTCAGCTGTAAATAGGCATATAAGTGCCCATTTGGGACTTGGAATTTGGTTTTTAGATCCTGGAATGACAGTACATCTCCAAGTACCTTCAGACCCATCCCTTCCCAAATTCAGAAGGGTTCCTGATCCAGTCCAGCAGGGAAGTCTGGGTTCCCTAAAACCGGGATTAATTTTGGCGGGGGGAGTCAATCTTTAGGTATTTATGTATTTTGTGCCAGGCCCTTAGTGGGTCTCTGTATGCCACATTATTGAGAATTTCAGTGGGGAGTGTCTTTCCACTTCCATAGGGTAGATATGCCAACGAGATGGGAGCCACCACTGCTCTCTCAAGCTTGTCGTCGCCAAAGTGGGTTGTGCCTAATTGCCAATCTATTACCAACCTAGCCAACGCTGCCCAATTGTATAGTTTTAAATTCGGAAGGGCTAGCCCCCCTGCGGAGTATGGAAGTTGTAATTTTTCTATCGCTATCCGCGGTTTACCTTTTTTCCAGATGAATTGTGATATTGCCCTGGATAGCAGACATAAATCTGCATTAGTCAGGAGAAATGGCAACATAAGCATTGGGTATAGTATTTTAGCAAATATCGTCATCTTGATCAAGTTGACTCTGCCCGACAGCCCCAAGGGGAGGCCAAGCCAATTCGACCACTGAGAGGATAATTGCACGCATTTTTTAGACATGTTTAGTTTATAAATTTTTGAGGGATCCCTATGCAGGTGTATGCCTAGGTAGGTAAGGCTTTCCGTTGCTTCTACAAACGGGAAGCAGTGAGTACAGTGTGGATGTCTTCTAAGCCATAATACCTCTGATTTGGAGGTTTTTATCTTGTACCCCGAAAACCTGCCAAACTCCTCTATCCAGGGGCAGTTCTACACAGGGGCCCACAGGGGCCAGTGCCCCTGTAAAAATGTCCCTGGCCCCCCCTGTGGCCCCCCCTGAGCTGGCCACTGAGCTGACTGAAAAATAACAGACAAGATCAACGCTATGTATCTGCTTCCCTGTCCCTGAAACGCTGTCTAGTCAAAGCGTGGGGTTAACAAAGTGAAGTAAAACTTGTACCCCCTCCCCTTTCAGAGATGTGCTACAGTTCCCGGGTTGTTGTGGGGCGGGGCGTCTTATAGCTGCAGTCTGCAGACAAGAGTTCCAGAAGTATCACTGGTTGGTTTTTCAGACGTTCTCTTTAGCCTGTACACTGCCAGAACAGAAGAGATGCAAGTCTGCCCTCTCACCTCCACAACTCTAAAATGACTGCTGGAGTGTTTTCCTTATTTTTCTAATGTATGTAAATAATTATTTGACACCACTTTCATTAAATGTGCTATCTGAACTATGTAGCACTAGTTAAGTGCATAGTCTTTTTTTTTTCTCCTTTTTTCTACTCAGTGTATATATATATATATATATATATATATATATATATATATATATATATATATATGTATGTATTTATGTGTGTGTGTATGTATGTGTGTATATGTGTGTACATGTATGTATGTGTGTGTGTATGTTTGTGTATGTATGTGTGTATGTATGTATTTGTGTGTGTGTATATATATATATATGTATGTATATATGTAGCCGTTCTTACCACACGTGTAGCCGTTCTTACCACGCCCACAGGAGCTAGGTGAGCGTGGTTGTCTGAAGGATGCGTTGTATGGCTTGGGTAAGGTAACGGATCGTCGGATAACTTTGGAGTCGAGAGCGTGAATGTCTTGCAAAATTCTCCACAGGTAAATCCTGCAGCACTCACAAGTAGCGGTGGTAGTGAGACGTCACTCCCGCTAAACAAACCGAATGTGAGCAGTTGTGTTTCTATCTTTTGACAGCCCTCCATAACGACTCCTTATGGACTGCATTATACACCTACCTAATAGCCACTAGCGTCCTATATATACCGACCAGCATATATGTTGCCCTGCATATGATGTGCCACTACTGACCAAGACAAAACTTAACTAAGTCAGGATTGTTATCGGAACCAAAGACTCTCCATTCTTTCAAACTGGGGACTGTTTCAAATTTCTAAGCACTAATCAAGGCTTGCTTTTGCAACTAACTACAGATGTTTGGCTTTGAACTGCTACTAACTCATCTTTCCGCTACTGATATATCTTGGCAGCTGCCTTTGCAGGACTTTTATCTGTTTATACAGGCTTTTTCATTACAGGTCCATTGTCCTCATTATTGAGGAAGGTATATATGGTATATGTTTATTTTTGTTTTTTGTTTGGTGCCATGTTTGTTTTGTTTTTTTTTGTTTTTTTTATTAAGAACATAAGAAAATGCATACAAATAAGTGGTGGGGGTACATGTTATACTTTGCAATATTATGTTAATTCTGGTACAATCCCTCAGAAATGATAAAGTCCTAATTTTTCCCCCAAAAATATAACAGTGTTGGTCGCTCTTGGACCAGATATAAATTCAATATACAAACATGGGGTATCATGTTTTGTTTTTTAGTTTAAGTTAATAAAGGGTTTTGATGTTTTCTTGCATTGAGTCTCTGAGTCTGTCTTTTGTGTCAAAGCCATCTAAACTTTAAATTTGCGAAATGAGCAAGTGCTGGTTAAAGGTACAGCTGTTCCATTTTTTTCTTTATTTTTCCATACAATAATTTTTGTACCTCCCTGCACCGGATGGAATTACTTACTCTTTGCATCTGGGCTCAGCATTGATTACATTCAGTAAAGCTGGTATCTTGTTTCATATATATATATATATACACACACACACACACACAAATTATAAATATATATACATTTATACACACACACATACAAATATATATATATATATATATATACTGTATATATATATATATATATATAGCATTTGTTTCCGTTTTTTAATGTGCCCCCCTGATTAAACACTGGCCCCATCTTGGCCCCCCCAGTAAAATTTGTCTATAACCGCCACTGCCTCTATCGTCCGGAGTATGACCGGGATGTGTATTCTCGGAGAGTCCACAAACAACAACATGTCGTCCGCGTACAGTGCCAGGTGAAGAGGGGTGTTTTTTATGATAATGCCCGGGAATACCTTCATGAGTTTTGTGGCCAGTGGCTCCAGCGCAAGGTTGAACAATAATGGGGAGAGGGGGCACCCCTGTCTGGTGCCCCTCTGAAGATGAAAGTCCCCCGAAAAGAGGCCATTAGAAAGAATCCTAGCTACTGGTGAGTCATAGATTTTGCCCAGAATATTTAGGAAGGGGCCCTCGAATCCAAATCTGTGCAGCAACTCTATAATGGAAATTATTGTTATGTACAAAATTCTTAAAAATCGAAACACTCTAAAAATGTTAAAAACTGAAAACTCTAAACTTGATTTTACAAAATCTAAAAAAAAAAGATAAACTTTTTTTAAAAAAAGTACAAATAACAATAATTTTCAAAATTCTAAAAAATCTAAACACTATAAACATTATAAAACACCAAAAGTGAAAACTTTATTTTATAAAATGTTAAAAAACTTACGCCTAGATTTAGAGTTCTGCGTTAGCCATCAAAACCAGCGTTAGGGGGTCCTAATGCTGGTTTTTACTGCCCGCTGGTATTTAGAGTCAGTCATGAAAGGGTCTAACGCTCACTTTCCAGCCGCGACTTTTCCATAATGTAGATCCCCCTACGCCAATTGCGTATCCTATCTTTTCAATGGGATCTTTCTAATGCTGCTATTTAGAGTCTTGGCTGAAGCGAGCGTTAGAAATCTAACAACAAGACTCCAGCCGCAGGAAAAAGCCAGGAGTTAAGAGCTTTCTGGGCTAACGCCGGTTCATAAAGCTCTTAACTACTGTGCTCTAAAGTACACTAACACCCATAAACTACCTATGTACCCCTAAACCGAGGCCCCCCCACATCGCCGCCACTCTATTAAATTTTTTTAACCCCTAATCTGCCGACGGCACACCGCCGCCACCTACATTATCCCTATGTACCCCAAATCTGCTGCCCCTAACACCGCCGACACCTAAATAATATTTATTAACCCCAATCTGCCCCCCCGCAACGTTGCCGCTACCTACCTACAATTATTAACCCCTAATCTGCCGACCGGACCTCGCCGCTACTCTAATAAATGTATTAACCCCTAAAGCTAAGTCTAACCCTAACCCTAACACCCCCCTAAGTTAAATATAATTTAAATCTAACAAAATAAAATAAATCTTATTAAATAAATTAATCCTATTTAAAGCTAAATACTTACCTGTAAAATAAACCCTAATATAGCTACAATATAAATAATAATTATATTGTAGCTATTTTAGGATTAATATTTATTTTACCGGCAACTTTGTATTTATTTTAACTAGGTACAATAGCTATTAAATAGTTAATAACTATTTAATAGCTACCTAGTTAAAATAATTACAAAATTACCTGTAAAATAAATCCTAACCTGTTCCGATCAGCCAATAGAATGCGAGCTCAATCTGATTGGCTGATCCAATCAGCCAATCGGATTGAACTTGAATCTGATTGTCTGATTCAATCAGCCAATCAGATTTTTCCTACCTTAATTCTGATTGGCTGATAGAATCCTATCAGCCAATCGGAATTTGAGGGACGCCATCTTGGATGACGTCCCTTAAAGGAACCTTCATTCGTCGTTAGTACGTCGGTGAAGAAGGATGGCTCCGCGTCGGCTGCTTGAAGATGGTCCTGCTCCGCGCCGGATAGAAGAAGATAGAAGATGCCGTCTGGATGAAGAAGTTTGCCGGTCTGGATCTCCTCTTCTGCCCGGATAGGATGAAGACTTTGGACCCTCTGGAGGAGCTCTTCTTGCCGGATAGGATGAAGACTTCGGACCCTCTTCTGGACAGATCGGTTATACCCGGCGTGGTGAAGACAAGGTAGGGAGATCTTCAGGGGCTTAGTGTTTGGTTTATTTAAAGGGGGTTTGGGTTAGATTAGGGGTATGTGGGTGGTGGGATGTAATGTTGGGGGGGGTATTGTATGTTTTTTTTTACAGGCAAAAGAGCAGAATTATTTGGGGCATGCCCCGCAAAAGGCCCTTTTAAGGGCTGGTAAGGTAAAAGAGCTTTACAGTTTTTATTTTAGAATAGGGTAGGGCATTTTTTATTTTGGGGGGCTTTGTTATTTTTTTAGGGGGCTTAGAGTAGGTGTGATTAGTTTAAAATTCTTGTAATCTTTTTTTTTTTGTAATTTAGTGTTTGTTTTTTTTGTAATTTAGTGTTTGTTTGTTTTTTTGTAATTTAGTTTAGTTGATATAATTGTAGGTAATTGTAGGTAGTTTATTTAATTTATTTATTGATAGTGTAGTGTTAGGTTTAATTGTAACTTAGGTTAGGATTTATTTTACAGGTAATTTTGTAATTATTTTAACTAGGTAATTATTAAATAGTTATTAACTATTTAATAGCTATTGTACCTGGTTAAAATAAATACAAAGTTGACTGTAAAATAAATATTAATCCTAAAATAGCTACAATATAATTATTATTTATATTGTAGCTATATTAGGGTTTATTTTACAGGTATTTAGCATTAAATAGGAATAATTTATTGAATAAGATTTATTTTATTTTGTTAGATAAAAATTATATTTAACTTAGGGGGGTGTTTGGGTTAGGGTTAGACTTAGCTTTAGGGGTTAATACATTTATTATAGTAGCGGCGAGGTCCGGTCGGCAGATTAGGGGTTAATAATTGTAGGTAGGTGGCGGCAACGTTGGGGGCGGCAGATTAGGATTTAATAAATATAATATAGGGGTCGGCGGTGTTAGGGGCAGCAGATTAGGGGTACATAGGGATAACGTTGGTTGCGGCGGTGTACGGAGCGGAAGACTAGGGGTTAAAAATAATATGCAGGGGTCAGCGATAGCGGGGGTGGCAGATTAGGGGTTAATAAGTGTAAGGCTAGGGGTGTTTAGACTCGGGGTACATGTTAGGATGTTAGGTGCAGACATAGGAAGTGTTTCCCCATAGGAAACAATGGGGCTGCGTTAAGAGCTGAACGCTGCTTTTTTGCAGGTGTTAGGTTTTTTTTCAGCCCAAACTGCCCCATTGTTTCCTATGGGGTAATCGTGCACGAACACGTTTTTGAAGCTGGCCGCGTCCGTAAGCACCGCTGGTATTGAGAGTTGCAGTGGCGGTAAATTATGCTCTACGCTCCCTTTTTGGAGCCTAACGCAGCCCTTCTGTGAACTCTAAATACCAGCGGTATTTAAAAGGTGCAGGGGAAAGAAAAATACACACGTAGCTAACGCACCCCTTTGGCCGCAGAACTCTAAATCTAGCCGTTTGAAACTTTTAACAAACATATGTACAAATAACAATAATAACATCTTATAGATCAAAAAATAAAATTATAATAGAAAAATAAATTTGTTGAATCTTGTTTTGTATATCTGTATTTACTATTTCAGATAAGAAGAAAGAAAATATTTGTGGTGCTCCTCCTCCACGTTATGTAAGGCCTATTCTAAATTTGACACCTAGAAGTGAGGCTAGATCCCCTCCCTTGCCACTGTCTTTGCTTGACAGACAATTGTCCCCACAGAAAGGAGGTGTCAGGCGCCTAACTGTCGTTCATACACCTCAAGGTACAAAAGGAACCATGGTTTAAATATCTATAGTTATAGAACTGATAAATTTAATCATGATTAGCTTTTTGTGTTATTAACAGAAACCAATAAAAGAGTGTTGAAAACGAAGAAAACAAGGTTCACAAGAATATTACAAATGTCTTCTACAGAAGGTATTTTTCTTATATTTTGTACCATTACATTTTTCACATTCAAATTTTTGTAATTGTATTCTTAAATAATCTTTCATAGATAGTGACAATGAAGAAAATAATGCTCCTGAAAGGATGTCATTAACTCCACCCTCAATTGAACTAGGTAATTGTTTATTATTTTTAGATTTACTATATTATTATAGATTATAGTCAAATCAATAAAAAAATATATACCTCGAATTATAAATATATTTTTCAGATGCAAGTAGTGAGAAAAACTCAACCAATATTTCTGATATTGATAATGACTTGGACATATCTATGGTTTCTAAATCTACACAGACAAGTACATCTATGGAAAATACCACCTCTAATATAAATGGTAATACAATTTTGTTAACTGCTTATTAACAATCTATTTTTATTATAAAAATGGTCTCACAATCCTTAATTTTTTTATAATTTTTTTTCCTTATCTCGATTACGGGGTACAAGTTGTATCACAAGTGCAATCCTCTGTTTGTGAAGAAATTAAACAAATAATGGATACTATCAAGAATTTAAATACACAGGTTCAAAATCTCTACAACAGTTATGTTGTGGTAAACAGATAAGCAATGATTGCATTTTAATTCATTTTTTTTAATTTATTTCTTTATTTGCACTTTGATGACATTAAAATTGTCATATTTTTGTATGTTAAAATGGTGAATTTCAAAACCAACAATGACTGTAGTGGCCGGGAGGACCCTCATATCTTTTTTTATAATGCCTTTTTGTTTCATATTTGTTAAAAATCGGGATGTAATACATTTTACATTTGGTTCAATAAGATTTGTCTTTTGTGTACAATTAATTTTAAACCTTTAAATGATTAAAAGTAAATTTCGAACAGAATAAGAAAATCAAATCAAATAAGAATAAACTTTAATAAAACTATGTACAAATAACAATAAAAATATATTCTGGATCAACAAAAAACAATAATAAAAACTGCAAAATTTTTTAAAAAATGCACTAATTTAACCTTGGTCTTTTTGGATCTGGCGACTCTTGGCTCTGATGTCTATCTCTAATAAAATCTAACAAAGTTTGCATAGTATTTTGAGCCATTCGCATGTTGTTTTCGGCTATTGCCAAGGCCCTGGTTATATGTTGGTTCCTTTCCCTGTCCATTTCTCTTTGCCAGTGAAAGATTTCACGGTCCTGTTCCAACCGTTGCTGGTTGTAATTGTCAAACCTTTCTAAATGTCCAGACAAAATATCCTGAACCTGTCTACTGTCTGCTCTATATCCTCTGGCAAGATTTAACATCTCATTTAGAGCAGCATCTTCCAAAGGTGCCTGTTCTTGGACAATAGGTTCAGCTTGTGGTTGTTCCAATGGTTCAATTGCCTGTTCTTGAACTACATGATCAGGTGGTGAATTTGTATTTTCATCATCAATACAGGGGTTTATTACAGGCTCATGAATATCCAAATCCTGATCTTGTGCCATCTGTGTTAGGTCAGGAGTCAGGCTTCCGCTTTCTTGATATCTAACCTCTGGTGCTGAAACTGGAACAAGATTCAGAATGACCTCTCTAGAAGAATCATCCTCCTCACCGATATCTAAGAAAAAAAAAAAAAAAATAGAAATTTAGCAATAATAAAAAAAAAAAAGGGGGGGGGCTGATCAAAATTTGTTCCTACAGTAATGATTAGAGGGGTTACTATACAAGAGAAATGTATACATTCATGTTGGATTTAAACAATACGATTAAAGGCCTTCCTAATAAATAATTGTGATTTTACATGGTAAAACTGTTTGCATATAAAATCCATCCATCTCACAGTCTCACAGTTTGAATATCAATCAAAGTTTTAAATTTTAGAGTTAGTTTGTACCAAAATTATTTGTCTTGTCATCCTATATTTACTTTACAAAAGTAACTTACCATCGAAAAGTGGTGCAGAATCGGTCACCATGGCTCTGAAGAGACGTCCAACATCTGCTGTAAAAATAAAAATTAAAGATTAATATCTAATTTATATTAAAATATTTAGAAGGTGTATATATAAGTGGTTTAAAGATACATACCAGAGCTTCTTCCAACAGCTGTATCTGGTGTACTGCTCCTAACATCTGGAATAGTATCTGCAGACGATAGGCTGTGGCTGGTATTGGTTGTTGAACGTATATATTGCCCATGTTGTGGTTCTAGTCTTATATTCAAATGCTGTGATGTTGAAGGATGTGGTAGCTGTGATGAAGAGGTAGATGGGGTATGGACAGATGCAGAGGTCGATGCTCGAACAGAACCACCTATGAAATAGTAAATACAGATTTCAATTAATACATTCAATAAAATTAAAACTTTAGGTGCAATTTTTGCAATGCTAATTAAATGTAAAATGTACTCCTATTACTAAATTTTCTACCTTCAATTTGTATCTTTATTTCAAATGCACTGTCTTTCTTTCATGATTCCAATTGAGAATACAATTTAAAAAAAAAATTCCAATTTACTTATATTATCTAATGTGCTTCATTCTTTAGATATCCTTTGTTGAAGAAATAGCAATGGACATGGGTGAGCCAATGACAAGAGACATCTATGTGAAGCCAACAATCAGCAGCTACTAAGCATATCAATGTTTTTCAACAAAGAATATAAACAAAATAAAGCTAATTAGATAATAAAAATAAATTATACAGTTGATTAAAATTGCATGCTCTTTCTAAATCAAACATTTGGGTTTCATTTAACTTCAACAAAAGTAATTTCCATGTTCCATGTAGGCCTTATTTTTTAAAATAAATTAAGCAATAGAAAAAAAAAATGGAGTATATCTGAAACTTGAAAATGTTTTTCATGCTCTCTTTATGAATCATGAATGCATAATTTTTGGTTCACTGGAACTTTAATGAAATAGATACAGAGAGAAGTAATCAAATTAATAAATCAATTTTAAAGGGACAGTAAACCAAAAATTTTTCAATCATGATTCTGTTACAGAATGCAATTTTATAATACATTAACGTAAGAGACACATTTTTGGTGCAGACAATTAAACAATATAAATATTAATTTGGAGATTAATTTATAATTACCTTGAATATCGCTATCACAGTCATCGGTTATGCCCTCAATGACCTCCGTGCCAAGCCTCTGTAAAACTTTTCTTTCAAAGTCAGTCAAATCTGCGACATAAGGTTGTCCGCCTCCAGTACCTCATGCATATTGCTTTTCTTTGGCAATTTTGGCTTTAGTTTGACGCTTTATATCGTTGAACCTTTTTTTGCAGGAGTCGATATCTTTTTTAGTTGGTCCTTGAGCACTCACAGCGTCACTTATTTTTTCCCAAATAAACTTCTTACGAGCACCGGGGGTTTGCTTGACTCGACTACCATAAATATTGTCATAATATTTGAGTACTAGATCAACAAGTACAACATTCTGTTGATGAGAGAAATTAGGGTTGCGAGTCTTCTTAGAAGTAGCTGAATCGCCGGAGCAAGCCATCTTCTCAAAGTGGATACCGAAAAGTAAATAAACAATATTCTAAGATTTCTGGGAAAATGCACATTCTTATACATGTCAGCAGCCAGACGTTGCCGCTTGTCTGATGATTATGACACCTAGATGATCACGTGGGTGAAGAACTAAACCAATTAGGTCGCAGACTGCTTCGTAACTTTGCTCTTTCGCGCCGAACGAAGCTTCAAAGTTATCAATAATCCGATTGTCTTCAAGACACAATAGAAGCAAAATTTTACAGCTTGGTTTTTAGTACATTCATGTAACGAAGTTCTATCCACATGGTGCAAATGCCAGCGGGTTAATTCGATACGGTCTGTGCGAAAAATTTGACGCCTTAGTACATGGTGCCCAGTGTCTCTAACCACTTCCAATTAAAACATAATCTAGATCCAACAAGTCTCAGAGGTACTGTGCTGGAACATATTAAAGAAGCACCAGGTGGTATAAGCAGGGAATTACACCTTAGACGTAGGGAGACCCAGTGGATACATAAACTGGACACCATGATTCCGAATGGCCTTAATAAAGTTATTGACATAGCAGGATTTATAGTCCAATAGGGGAACTATGTCATATATCTTTTCTTTTCTTTTTTTAGTACTTTAGTTATGAGTTTTATACTACAGCATTGTAGTGTAAAACTCATAACTACTAACTTTAAAATGCGGTACGAATCTTGACGGGATAGGCTGTAACGCTCACTTTTTGGCCTCCCAGGAAAAGCTCATAATACCGGCGCTAATGAAGTCCCATAGAAAAAAGACTATACGCAATTTGCGTAAGTTGATTTGCGGTAAGGCCAAAAAAGTGTGCAGTGCCCCTAAATCTGCAAGACTCATAATACCAGCGGTAGTAAAAAAAAGCAGCGCTATGAGGCTTACCACTGCTTTTTTACTCATACGCAAGACTCGTAATCTAGCCGAATGTGTTTTACCATTTCCCAGAAGTCCACTTAAGGGGGTCAAATGGTGGGGATTATTTATGGGGATACCTATATCTCAAAGATGTTACAGATGTGAAAATTGGTATTTAGATTCTCCTTCAAAAATAAACAAGTGTTTTACCATTTTCCGAAAATCCACTTAAGGGGGTTGATATATGAGGATACCTATATCTCAAAAAACAAAAATGTTACAGATGTGAAAATTGGTATTTACATTCTCCTTTAAAAATAAAGAAACACGTGTTTTACCATTTCCCTAAAATCCACATAAGGGGGTGAAAAGGGGGGGGGGGTGATTTATGAGGATACCTATATCTCGAAAACCAAAGATGTTACAGATATTAAATTGGTATTTACATTCTCCTTTAAAAATAAAGAAACACGTGTTTTACTATTTGCCAAAAATCCACTTAAGGTGGGTAAAAAGGGGAGGGGGGTGCATTATGAAGATACCTACTGTATATCTCAAAAACCAAAGATGTTACAGATGTGAACATTGGTATTTAGATTCTCCTTAAAAAATAAAGAAACATGTGTTTTACCATTTCCCAAAAATTCACTTAAGGGGGGTAAAAGCGAGGGGGGGGGGCGGTTTTATGAGAATACCTATATCTCAAAAACAAGATGTTAGAAAAGTAAAAATTATAATTTAAAATCTTCATTATAAAGTAAGTTTACATGCCAAATGTCTTGCTCCTTACATTAGTAGTTCTCAAGATATGGATATCACTATTTCACATCTGACAGTATAGTGATAATATATAATTACAATTTAATTTAAAAGTAATTATAAACAGAAAAAATAACATATTTTTGATGTGATGGATGGACGCCTGGCAACAAATTAGCTGATTGGTGCACGTGTACGAGAAACACTGAGAATTAACAAAAACTCACAAAGTTCATGTCAGCGAGTGTGCAATCCGAATGGGCACACATGTGGGGCACACACCGTTCCGAGTTGTCATGGTTTTCGCTATTTTTACAAATTACAAAATACATGCGAGCAAAGCATATATATATATATATATATATATATATATATATATATATATATATATATATATAAATAGCCAGCAGTCCAGCACTCCAACCTATCTAAAACAATCTGAACCAGGGTGCATTTTTTAAATCCAGTATACCAAACTTCTTATAGAAGGGTACTCACAGGATTTTCTGAAAGAATAATCATATCTTTACTTCCAATTCATAAAATCATAGATTACAAGTCAAAGTTTCAGCCCTAGAGCAGGCCTTTCTCAAGACTATTTGTTCTAAAAAAACAGAAAAGAACAATTTAAAACTAAACAAAGCTCATATATATTACACAGTGGTTTCACCCCTCAACCCCAAACACAACATTGAAAATAAAACAAAACATAGATCAAAACATATAAAAACATATTATCCAAGATATAGTACTGTGGTGTCAAATGTTGCCAATAACTAATAAAATCAGCACATTAAAGTTGCAACAGCCTAAATTCATCTTCAAAACTACTCAGAATAAAGAGTCAGACAGGATCTGCTATCTCCCTCCATCATATAGCTGTATGGACAATAAGAAGACGTCACAACACTAATCGCATCAAATAGACTTTCTGTAATATATTAACATCAACACAAAGCCTCGGTAATCTGCTTAACAGTACCTAATATGTCAACATCTTAATATATCCATATGCCCATAGACACCATTACACGGCCAAATTACCCACACAGCTGGAGAAGGCCTCATGGAAACCCCAATACTAATACAATATTAACATGATTAACACGAATGTACTCACACGGATCCAATCACCATGCAATATATCCCCTGGAAAATCATCAAAGAAAAATGGCTGATCGGAACAGCCAATAGAATGCAAGCTCAATCTGATTGGCTGATCGAATCAGCCAATCGGATTGAACTTGACTCTGATTGGCTGATTCCATCAGCCAATCAGAATATTCCTACCTTAATTCCGATTGGCTGATAGAATCCTATCAGCCAATCGGAATTCGAGGGACGCCATCTTGGATGACATCCCTTAAAGGAACCGTCATTCGGCTAGTAGGCGTCGGGAGAAGAGGATGTTCCGCGTCGGAGGTCTGCAAGATGGATCCGGAAGAAAGAAGATTGAAGATGCCGTTGATAGAAGACTTCATCCGGATCATGGACCTCTTCAGCTCCCGCTTGGATGAAGACTTCATCCGGATCATGGACCTCTTCAGCTCCCGCTTGGATGAAGACTTCAGCCGGATCATGGACCTCTTCAGCCCCTCTGCTTGGGCTTGGATCAGGACATTGGAGGAGCTCTTCAGGACGGATCGGTGAACCTGGTAGGGTGAAGACAAGGTAGGAAGATCTTCAGGGGCTTAGTGTTAGGTTTATTTAAGGGGGGTTTGGGTTAGATTAGGGGTATGTGGGTGGTGGGTTGTAATGTTGGGGGGGGGTATTGTATGTTTTTTTTTACAGGCAAAAGAGCTGAATTTCTTGGGGCATGCCCCGCAAAGGGCCCTGTTCAGGGCTGGTAAGGTAAAAGAGCTTTGAAATGTAGTAATTTAGAATAGGGCAGGGCATTTTGTTATTTTGGGGGTCTTTGTTATTTTATTAGGGGGCTTAGAGTAGGTGTAATTAGTTTAAAATTGTTGTAATATTTTTCTTATGTTTGTAAATATTTTTTTATTTTTTGTAACTTAGTTCTTTTTTATTTTTTGTACTTTAGTTAGTTTATTTCATTATAGTTATTTGTAGGAATTGTATTTAATTTATTTATTGATAGTGTAGTGGTAGGTTTAATTGTAGATAATTATAGGTATTTTATTTAATTAATTTATTGATAGTGTAGTGTTAGGTTTAATTGTAACTTAGGTTAGTATTATTTTACAGGTAATTTTGTTATTATTTTAACTAGGTAACTATTAAATAGTTCTTAACTATTTAATAGCTATTGTACCTGGTTAAAATAATTACAAAGTTGCCTGTAAAATAAATATTAATCCTAAAATAGCTACAATGTAATTATAATTTATATTGTAGCTATATTAGGGTTTATTTTACAGGTAAGTATTTAGCTTTAAATAGGAATAATTTATTTAATAAGAGTTAATTAATTTCGTTAGATTAAAATTATATTTAACTTAGGGGGGTGTTAGTGTTAGGGTTAGACTTAGCTTTAGGGGTTAATACATTTATTATAGTAGCGGTGAGCTCCGGTCGGCAGATTAGGGGTTAATGTTTGAAGTTAGGTGTCAGCGATGTTAGGGAGGGCAGATTAGGGGTTAATACTATTTATTATAGGGTTAGGGATGTGGATTAGGGGTTAATAACTTTATTATAGTAGCGCTCAGGTCCGGTCGGCAGATTAGGGGTTAATAAGTGTAGGCAGGTGGAGGCGATGTTGTGGGGAGCAGATTAGGGGTTAATAAATATAATATAGGGGTCGGCGTTGTTAGGGGCAGCAGATTAGGGGTACATAGGGATAATGTAAGTAGCGGCGGTTTACGGAGCGGCAGATTAGGGGTTAAAAAAAATATGCAGGGGTCAGCGATAGCAGGGGCGGCAGAATAGGGGTTAATAAGTGTAAGGCTAGAGGTGTTTAGACTCGGGGCACATGTTAGGGTGTTAGGTGCAGACGTAGGAAGTGTTTCCCCATAGCAAACAATGGGGCTGCGTTAGGAGCTGAATGCGGCTTTTTTGCAGGTGTTAGGGTTTTTTTTCAGCTCAAACAGCCCCATTGTTTCCTATGGGGGAATCGTGCACGAGCACGTTTTTGAGGCTGGCCGCTTGCGTAAGCAACTCTGGTATCGAGAGTTGAAGCTGTGTTAAAAATGCTCTACGCTCCTTTTTTGGAGCCTAACGCAGCCTTTTTGTGGACTCTCAATACCAGAGTTATTTTTATGGTGCGGCCAGAAAAAAGCCGGCGTTACCGACAAAACTCTAAATCTAGGCCATAATGTTATATAATTCTGCACTATGTGCAGAATTATATAACATTATTTTTTAGGTTTACTGGCCCTTTAAGCTTGTGATTGGCCACTAAACAATACACCCATTGAGGAGAATTAGGAAGCACTTTTCAGTAATGGAGGTGTTATTGCCGAGGGATAAACCGATCATTGGATTGTGTAAAGTGTCTTTACCCTAGAAATATGTTATTTTGGGCTATATAGTGAAAGCACTCTTTGCGAAATATTACTTAAGAAATTTTGATGTATATGTAATAATTTGTTATTATGCCGAGTCTACATGTGATAAGCTAACAAATATATTATTTCCAAATTTATGTATAATTGAGCTTGAATATATCTAGATGGCAAATGATGATTTTTACTCACATATATATGTGTGTGAAAGCTTCAAACATACAGGTGTGTGTAACAACCTAGGCATATGTATATCAGCTATTGAGCTCTTACACTTGTGTATATGTCGGTATTATCTGTATTTCATGAATATTGTTGTGAACCAGCTTGAGATGTATCTTTTTTGGACATATGGTTATATGGTTTGCTTATTTGCGATTGATCATTCACTATTACTCCAAATGTCCCCATTTCTTCAACTTTTTATATATATAGTAAACAGTTGTGTTGTTGATTGTATCATCATTATAGTAACTAATGGGAATGAGGCTTCACACACAAGAGGTCTATATTAATCAATTAACTAATTAACCTACCAGAAGGGGTGTTACCCTTTAATTAGCAAGTGTATTCTTTAATATTGTATGTATTAGCCTGAGGAAACAGCCCTATAGAGGCTGAGAAACGTGTTGCTTTTAATAAAGAATTTGATTTTACTATACACTTGCTGCTTTTGCATTTCATTATCTCATGCTCTGAGGTTTGAAGTATCACCTGTTTTGCTGTAGAGATCAGCCTGCTGGGCAACTAAGAAGTTCCAGCCTGTCTGTATTGCACCTCAAGGTGCTTTCCATATTGTAAGTGCAAATCATTCCTTACTACTTACCTTTACCTGACGGTATTAGGCTACGGTGGTTTGCTTTATATCTCTATACAGATATTGAGTGGGAGTCATTTGGGAATCGTCTCGCTGAGGATTCCAGTCTGTTTCTATCCAGTGAGCTGGACTACTGGGAAGTTCCAGACTGCCTCAATAGCACTATTGGGTGCTTCATACAGTCACCTAGATTACGAGTTTTGAGCGCTATAGGGAAAGTAAAGAACGCAATAAAAGTTGTGTTATTTAACCCCCTATAGCGCTGCCATTACAAGTTTAAAAAAACCCGGCTTGTGCGGGCGATATGGAGATTTTGAACTCCATACCGCACCAAAAACAAGCAGTGTTTTGACGTGCTCGTGCACGCTTTCCCTATAGACATCAATGGGGAGAGCCGGCAGAAAAAGTCTAACACCTGTGATTGCGGAAACAAAAGTTCTGTAATGCAGCCCCAATGAAGTCTATGGGGAAAAAGAAAATACAGTTTAAACCTAACATAAATCCCGAGTCTAAACACCCCTAATCTGCTGCCCCTGACATTGCTGACGCCTGCCTACAGTTATTAACCCCTAATGTGCCACTCCTGATATCGCGGCCACTATGCTAAAGTTATTAACCCCTATTCCACCGCACCCCAACATCGCCGCAACTATATTAAATTTATTAACCCCTATTCCGCAGCTCCCCAACATTGCCACAACTAAATAAAGTTATTAACCCCTAAACCTTTGGCCTCCCACATCACTACCACTAAATAAACCTATTAACCCCTAAACCACCAGCCCCTCACATCGCAACAACCTAAATTATACTATATTAACCCCTAAACCTAACCCTAATGTAACCATATCCCTAACACCCCCTAACTTTAACATAATGAAATTAGATCTAAATTAAATTTACAATTATTAACTAAATAATTCCTATTTAAAACTAAATACTTACCTATGAAATAAAACCTAAGCTAGCTACAATATAACTAATAGTTATATTGTAGCTAACTTAGGTTTTATTTTAATTTCACAGCTAAGTTTGTATTTATTTTAACTAGGTAGACTAGTTGGTAAATAGTTATTAACTATTTACTAACTACCTAGTTAAAACAAATACAAACTTACCTGTGAAATAAAACCTAACTACCTTACATTAAAACCTACCATTACAAAAAATAAAAAACCTACCATTACAAAAAATAAAAAAATGAAATTATCCAAAAAATAAAGATTATTCCTATTCTAATACCCTTTTTTTAAAAAAACAAACACCCTCCCCAAAAAAAGCCTAATCTAGCATAAACTACCAATGGCCCTTAAAAGGGCCTTTTGGGGGCCCTTAAAAGGGCCTTTTGTAGGGCATTGCCCTGAGTTAAACAGCTCTTTTGCTAAAAAAAAAATACAACCCCCCTAACACTATACAAACCCCCACCCCCAAACTACCCCCCCAAAAGGGCCTTTTGGGGGGGGGGCTTAAAAGGGCCTTTTGTAGGGCATTGCCCTGAGTTAAACAGCTCTTTTGCTAAAAAAAAAATACAACCCCCCTAACACTATACAAACCCCCACCCCCCAAAATAACCCCCCCAAAAGGGCCTTTTGGGGGGGCTTAAAAGGGCCTTTTGTAGGGCATTGCCCTGAGTTAAACAGCTCTTTTGCTAAAAAATAACACCCCCTAAAAATATACATTACACAAAATAACAAACAAATGATCAAAAATATTTTTTTTTCTCCTTTTCTAATATCTATTAAAAAAAACACTCCAAAATAAAAAAACAAATCTAGAATAAACTACCAATGGCCCTTAAAAGGCATTGCCCTAAAGAAATCAGTGGTGGGCGGGACCGAGCAAAAGCGGGCGGACTGAGCGTGGTGGGGTTGGGAGCATGCAAGAGAGATCAAAAGAGAGGGGGGAGAGAGGACAAAAGAGAGGGGGAGAGAGAGCAAAGGAGATGGGGGAGAGAGAGCAAAAGAGAGGGGAGAGAGAGCAAAAGAAAGGGGAAAGAGAGCAAACGAGAGGGGAGATAGAGCAAAAGAGAGGGGAGAGAAAGAGAGCAAAATAGAGGGGGAGAAAGAGCAAAAGAGAGGGGGGAGAAAGCACAAAAGAGAGGGGGGAAAGAGAGCACAAAAGAGAGGGGGAGAGAGAGAGCAAAAAAGAGAGAGTGGAGAGAGAGAGCAAAAGATAGGGGGAGAGAGAGTGCAAAAGAGTGGGGCGAGAGCGAGCAAAAGAGAGGGGGGAGAGAGAGCAAAAGAGAGGAAGAGAAAGAGAGTAAAAAAGTGGGGGAGAGAGAGAGCAAACAAGAGGGAGAGAGAGAGAGCAAAAGAGAGTGGGGGAGAGAGGCCTCATCAGCCAGAATACAAAACACTCCCAACCGCCAAGTTATATAGCCACAGGCAACAGAATAAAGCCGGGTCATAGGTCATGCCACATCCAATCAGATACTGTCTTAATATGCACAGGGAAAAATACCAGTAACCTTTACATTGTAACCATATGAAGACTCATTCAAATAAGGAGATTGTAAGGTAAAACACATATCACAATCACCACTGTACAATCTGCAAAAAATGGGGATATAACAATGAGATAACTAACGAGACCATCACCCAGACTGTCACAGACCACATTTCTAGCCATGTCACCGTCACAAGTAGCACATCCTATTGGAAAATAACATGCATATAATTAACGATATACCCTGCACAACGGACCCTCACAAATGTTGCCAAATCTTAATTCAATACACTACCCTTTTCTTTATGCCATGATTATAAAAAATACAATTAAGGCTATGTACAAATGAAAAGCAGAATGATATTTTCATGATCTAACGATACACTATTTTTATGGCACTTAAAAAAAACTGGATATTTGCATCATATTCATATGATGCATTAATCACGTTTTGCTGTTCAAAACTTCACCATGCTGGGGGGGCGGAGCCAGCCGTCAAACAGGAGAAACGTTTCCTAAAAGAGCTCTCTCTTAGCTGTCTATTTTAGGCATAATTAAGATATTTTTGCCATAGAAAATTTAATGTGTCCTATATTAACATATCTATTAGACTAGTTTTATTAGGTGGATACAGAAGACTAAGTCCTAACATCATCGTAAAGAGGAGTATTCGTTGCGCCTCTCACAGGCACTATACAATCGCTATAGCGAAATCTCACAGCTGCAAAAAGCTCATAGATACAACCGCTGCTTAGGTCTGGTGTGTGCACTATTTGATACTCAGCTTGCTCACCACTGCTGCCCGGAGGGTGGGGGCTCTGCTCCGGAGCAGCAGACCAGCACTGCAGGTAAGTACAGAATAAAGAAGCCGTTTTGAACAGCTGATAACAGAGTCTTGCCTCACCCTGGGTCTTACCATCATGCCTGAGAGACGAGCGCTTCTGGAGTTGGACCCGACTGCAGCCTGACCCTTGCCGGGATTCGCGGGGCCCTTGGGCAAATCTTGCAGGCTGTGCTGCGCCATTTGTGTTTTGGCGCGAATCATCGCCATTTTGCGGCCTGGGCTTCTGTGGCGCTCCTGATCCCCACACGGAGTGTACTGGTCCGGAACTTTAAATAACAGGCAGAGAGAGAGGTAAGAGTAAACCACTGCTAGCCATAACACATTCTGCCCTCTCACATTCTGCTATTGCCCCAGAGACTCGGCTATAAGACACCCCATAGCTAATTGAGTGTTATCAACAAGTCTTACACAAGTTGTACCGGCCCCTAAACTATATGTCTAATCAGCTGGATGGCACTTTGAGACACTTGCTTCTCAAAATCAACCCATTTATCTGACACTAAGATTGTACCAGTAAAATCCCTCAATATCTCTAGCCTTCAAGGAATTGTTATATTAATCTGTTGTTTATTTAGAAAGCCTAGTACGGTGAGAATGTCCCATTCTAACAGGAAGAAAAACATCAACAAACATAATGAAGGCCCAAAAAGAACTGTGGCAGATAATTTTCACAGTAAATTTTTGGTGGAAAGAGATTTATCGGATGATGATTGCAGAGATTCCCCGTCTGTACAGGGAGAAGAAGGGATACACCCCCTAGGAAAAAACTCCATCTACAACTAAGAGGACACCTCTCTCAAAGAACTTATCAACTCCCTCTCTGATAAAATTTACTCCCATTACTCTTCATTAAAACAAGAAATTAGAACCTCAGTTGCTGACCTCAAAAGAGATATTTTGCACTAGGCGAAAGAACTGATACGCTTGAACATAAACATGAAGATCTGTCAACAGATCATTCTAATCTTCTCACATATTCTCAGTCATTGGCAGAAATGATCTCAGACCTTGAAGTAAAACTAGCAGACCTTGAAGACAGGTCTAGGCGCAACAATGTGCGTCTTAAGGGCATACCTGAAAATGTTTCTGCGGCCGACCTCCCTAAATATCTTGAAGAACTATTTGCAGTGTTAGTAAACTCTCCACAAGATCAAGAGGCGAAGATTGACAGAGCTCATAGAGCAATTAGACCAAGAAACTCCAAGCAAGCACAACCTAGAGATGTTATTGTGAGACTTCACCACTACACCTTCAAAGAAAAATTCCTGAAGGCTGCCTTTATGAATAAAGATTTGACAAATCCCTATAAAGAAATACTGTTCTTTCCCAACTTGTCAACACATACTTTGTCAAAGAGGAGATCGCTCCAGCCAATAACCCAGTGTTTACGCACTCCATTAAATATAGATGGGGGTTCCCTGTGCAGGTATTTTTTCAACATGATGGATTTTATTATACTGTGACTAGCCTAAAACAAGGAATGGATATCCTCAACAACCTAAACCTTCTGCCGAATTCCCAATCTGCACTTTCTACGCGTCAAGATCCCAAATCTATTCAAAAAGACTCTCCTGCTTCTAGTTCTTCAAATCTGGAATCCACCTCCCTTCTGATAGATGCATCAGAATGGAATCCCAAGCCTAGATGATCATCGCCTGCCTTTAAGAGGCGGAACACTACACAGCAGGACACTTAAATGCTGTTACTCAACAGAGCACATAATGGCAGTGCTGGAAACAAAGATGTACTTTGTGTATGATACCTGTATTACATACTCGTTCAATAGAAGAATGTGCTTACAACATTCAGACCTGCATATTCTTTGTCTAACCTGACTTTAAAGTTTTTCTCTAATGTTATTCCTCCCTTACAGGTTGAAACTTAGGCTATGGAATGTTTATTCATAATTGACTGGTTCTACAGAAAATGTCCACTTTTGAACATGCTAATTTTTTATTTTTATTTTTTGTTTTAAATATTTTTATTGAGGTTATTAACAAGTACAATTATATAATCATGTACATCAGATATTGGAAGTGATATATTGCTGATTGCTACATTATGAAGATATCTTAACAACAATTAAAAAAAAAGTTTTAACAGTAGAAATGTTACAGTACATATTAAAATTAGAACCTCCTTTTTTTTTGTTTATACAAGCGTAAATAACTCCAGTAACACAAGGGGTCTCTCATGGACCCTGGAAAATTTTGGGCACTGTAGAGGAGGAATTCTAATGTTATAGGTGACCACTCATGGACCATTGAAATATTGAACAATACAACCAACAGGAAGCACAAGTGGAGACATGGAGCAGTAAAAGGGCAACAAAGGGATAAAGTCACAACCAATTGCAAAGCCGCTACCAGACCACAATACATAACGATATACACAACAGTATACGGGGAACATAACCAATGGAGAAAGTATAAGCACTAGGGTGAATGCTCAAAATGGAGATGTGCCATATACTTATGCTGGATGGTTTAAGGGGAGCTCCCTGTGTCATAAATAGGTACAACCAGTAGAAAGGATTATGAACTAATTAGAGAGTTAATGACTGAGATGTACCCCGTAGTCCTGACATTACATACTCGATGAAGTTCCCATGCAGGGAAATTTTGTATATATGAGATATCTAATTAGGGGCATTGTAATGAGCACCCAGCTAGAAGGGGATGCCATAGACAAGGGGCACATAGTTACAAATTAGTTAATATATAAAAGTGTAGCGCACTATGTATAAATGATAGAGAGTGGAGTTTGCTCTTATACCTTTTCTAATGGGACAGCCCTAACTTAGGTTTTGAATGTGGTTAATTGGTTGGGGTATCTGTATATCATGACAAAAAATGAAAACTCAGGTAGTTCCCTTCCTTCAAAGTGCATTACAAAGGTGAGACATATAATCTGGGATAATCTCAAAATAAAAGAAATATTATATATGTATGAGCGTACAGCACCGTGCTAGTATATCTGACAAGAGACAAAAATTGGGAACAATCTAGAAGTGACAAATACCAGATTATTATAAATTCTGTAATGGTATCCGAAGGAATATGGACCTATAACAGGGCTTATAAAAAGCAGATTGAGAGTAAATTCTCTCTTAGATTAAGTTTAGTAACAAAAGGCTATAACTAAAAAAACTATAGATATCAGCTAAGACATAAAAAATCTGTATGCAAAACCAGGAGATATGTCTAAATAAATATGTTACCCCTTCAGTGCCTTCACGTATGAATGCTTAACTAAGAGACTGTACTAAGATAAATTGTGGTAAACCTATATAAAGGGGAGATCAAAGAGGCTAATGACTAGTATTTTCCTAATACCATTTTGTTATGTGCTGCCCTCACAGTGTCTTATACCTTATGTTGGAGAATAACTTCCCGCTACCTTTCAAGCTCTTTAGGGGCAGTATGGTACACTAAAAAAATTAATAAATAAGAACATAAAAATATATGTAATTTTAAAATATGCCTTAGCTATTCTACCTTCTCAGTTGGGAGAGTTGGGCATCTTATATATAATTAAACGGGATATTTTACAACCCAAGAGAAAATGGAGTATAGGTTACATTCAATTAATGAACAGTCAACCACAAACAAGAAAAATGATATCAACATTCACGTGAGAGCACACAAAAAGGAAGCCCCCAATAAAAGAGATGTTTAAATGCAGAATAATAATACGTGTGCACAGTTAAATTTTACCCCATTCTGTACCAATCAGTCCCAAGTATGGGTTACATCTTGTACCCTCTATGGGGATAGGGATAAACTGGCACTACACTGGTTTTAAGTAAGAAAAAGAATCATTAGATTCCGGTGCTACCCCTTGGAAACAATTGGTTAACAAAAAGGAGAAAAAGGATAGACAGGGGTTTGTATAGCACTCATACTTACTTATGTGGGTATGAAGTTAGTTAAAAAAACTATACTTTAATTATTTGTTTAAAAGATATGGGGTAACAACCCCTACCGTTACACACAAACCACTACCTAATATCATGAAACTAAACTAAACTAAAAACAAGCCAACAGTCACTTCTCTGTTTCCTGGCCGATAGCAGGAAACGTCGGCATCAGGTGGCTGAAGTGACTGACCGGCAATATACAAAATATTTAGAGCAAACGCGTTTCGGCTATGACCTAGCCTTTCTCAATGCTATATTTTGCTGACAGTTAGTGAACCCGAGGCTGCCGGGTGAGCGGACTTTTAAACCCATTCTCGGACCGAGAATTAGCCAATTGGGTGAGTCTTTGAGAAGACGCCTTCTTAGTATCCAATGGTTACGCTGGGTGAGAGACGCCTACACACCTGATTGGACTATATGGCTGAGAAGTGTATTGGGTATGTCGCGCATGCGTGTTACTCCACTAATAGCCTCTATAGAGGATCACTTGTATGACAACTGCTATATTTCCAAACAATATATATCTATGTTAATTAAACAAGTAAGTATCGTCTTCCAACGTAAACCATTCAAAACCTAAACTTCAACAATATTATACTCACACGATTCCAGTATAGCGATTATTATGTACCCAAGCTTAAATAGTGCTATACCATTATAAAGTTTTTACAGCACTAATAACAGCCACAATACCAATGTTAGCCATATGTTAAACCAAATAATGCTAACCACTGTACATTAAAAGCTTTATTCTGATGATAAAGAATTATCACATAAGTATCTGGCCAAACTAAAGTATATTGGGTTACATACTTGGTTATAATAATTCCCACAAAAAATAATATTTCTTGGAATTTATGTGGGTATGATCCAATTTATAACCTCCATATATAGCGATAGTAATTGGTGTGAAAAGTGAGTTCTTAGGCTTAATCCTCACTAGTTTATCACCAAATGTCTGCTTAGTAATGTACAGGTGACGCAATGGTATTACGTCTAAGGCTACAATATTGGTTTTTAATTCCGCTATTAATGGCATTAATATCATACTTGGGAAACCACAGACTTAGAATCCTACGGTAAATATCTTTTAATAATTATTGATTATTTACATTGTGGTTCTAAAAGAAAAAGTTTACCTAGATATATATTTTCTTTCTGGGTCCCAATCTGTACACACATAGTATTGACCAGATATCCTAGATCTTGAGGATCCTGGTCAGGCATATATTATGCACAGACTGGGACCAGCAAGCAGTGCTATAACGTTCCATACAAGAAGTGATCTCTTGCTGCTATACATCTCATCAGATATATACCCAGTAATTGTTGTATTCATTCATACCATGAGGCATGACGGTATTTAAATTGAAAACCCATTTGGTTTCCAACTGTAACAATTTATCCTCAGTGTTGCCTCCTCTTATTCCGGGCTTCAATTTCTCTAGACCCCAACATTTTAGGGCATTAGGTTTCCCATTATGACATTGTAAGAAATGCCTAGCGACACTGGTAATTTGTTTAGATTTGTCTACATCTCTTTGAGCTGTTCTAATATTACTTAGGTGTTCAGTTATACGTGTACACATACTCCTTGTTGTCATTCCTATGTAATATAGATTGCAGCTACAGGATATACAGTAGATAACATTTGTACTTTGACAATTTATATGTTGTTTGATATTACAGGTTCTTCCAAATCTATCCACTATTTTTTGTTTTTTAACCATGTGTTGGCATACTGAACAGTGTCCACATGCTATGGAGCCCTCATATATAGGTAACTTCTTAGCATTTCTATCATAATGGCTTGTAACCAGTGTATCCTTGATATTTCTAGCACGTCTGTATGTCACTAGTGGCTTCTCTGTTATTAAGGGTTTTAATAGATCATCCCTAGTTAGGACATGCCAATGTTTAGTCAGGATCTCGATGATTTGATCACTTTGTGCGGAATAAGTGGTAATACATCTTAAGGGGGTATTTTTCTCCTTAATTTTAGGGGTGAGTAATTCTGTTCTATCTTTAAGTAATGCTCTGTTATATGCTCTGGCAAGCAATTTTTTTGAATAGCCTCTTTCCAGTAACCTTTGTCTTAGTTCTCTAGCAGCTATTTTAAAATTCTCAATGGTGCTACAATTTCTCCTTAAGCGTATATACTCGCCCATCGGTAGTCCTCTAATAGTAGCAGGATGATGATGACTGCTTGCATGCAAAATATTATTAGTGGACGTGGGTTTCCTATATGCTTCAGTCACAATTGAATTATCAGTTTTTTCAATTGTGAGATCCAAAAACTCTACTTTAGACTTTTGTATATTGGATGTAAGATATAGTCCAAAAGGGTTTTCATTTAGTGTTGTAATGAGATCATGTAGGAGATTCTCAGGACCATTCCATATAAATAGAATGTCATCTATATATCTGGACCAGTGGGAGATATATTTGGTAAGATGTTTAAGATTGTCATTAAACACCACAGTTTCCTCCCACCAGCCCAGATATATATTAGCGTAGGTTGGGGCACACGCAGTGCCCATCGCTGTCCCACAGGTCTGTAAATAGAACTTATCATCGAATACGAAGAAATTATGAGTTAGAATAAACTCTATCATATTCAATAAAAATTCTTTAACCTCCTCACTCATACTGGTATTTTGATTAAGAAAGTGTGACACCGCTCTACATCCCCAATGTGTTTTTATACTCGTGTAGAGCGATTCCACGTCACAAGTTACCAGTACTGAATTGCTGTCAATGTTGATCTCATTAAGTTTGTTTAACAAATGCATCGTATCTTTGGTGTGCGATGGAAGTGATTCAACAATATATCTTAATCTTGCGTCTATGTATTTGCTGGCTTTTTCAGTAAGGGAGCCTATTCCAGACACTATTGGTCTGCCTGGTGGTTTACGTGCATCCTTATGTATTTTGGGCAGCAAATACAAAGTAGCTGTTTTTGGTTCTTTTACTTCTAGAAATTTAAATTCCTTCTGATCTATAACACCATTGTCAAGGGCTGAACGAATCAATTTATTATAACTGTTGAGAAACATCTCTGTAGGGTTACATAGAAGTGGCTTGTAATTAGATGAATTGTTAAGCTGACGTAATGCTTCCTCCCTATACATCGTGTCAGGCCAAACAACAATGTTGCCGCCTTTGTCACTGCTTTTTATTTGTAAACCTTTCATATTTTTCAATTGTTTCAGGGCTTTAATTTCTTCATTAGATAGATTATGATTGTTAATGCCACTATTGTCCTGTATGTCTAAAATATCTTGACATACAAGATTAAGAAAGGTCAGTGTATTATATGACGTATGATTAGGAGGTACAAATTTGGACTTAGTTTTTAAGATAGTTCGCCAACTAGTGTCCTCATGGTCAGAATTACAGCTAATGGCTTCATCTAACAAAGCAATTAAATCATTAATGGCAGCTTGATCATTAGCATTAAAGGTGTCAGATTCAGAGTTACTGAAGTATTTTTTAAGGAGAATTTTCCGGGTGAATAAGTGAATATCCTTTATAGCCTCAAATTTGTTCAAATTTGGTGTGGGTATGAATGATAAGCCTCTTTTTAGGACAGATATTTGTGCATTAGAGAGAGTAACATCAGAGAGATTAATTATGTTCAATTCTGGAATGTCTACTTCTTTTTGTGTTGTGATTTGTGACTGAATTTTACTTGTCTGCGGGTTCTGGTTCCGATTTTTGCGGCCCCTTCTGGTTCTCCGCCTAAAGGGATATTGGTGTTATTAATTTTATGAGGTACAATTCTATTTTTCAGAATAGTTCTAGGTAAGGTTTCGCCATCAGATAAATCTACATCTGTACTATCACCTTCTCTGTCTGATGTGTCTGCATCTAGACTAGCGGTCTTATTCTGCCCCCAAGAGTAGATTGTATCAGAAGAATAATCATTGAGATCTCTATCAATCTTACGTTCTTTCCTCTCTGAAATAAAACGTGCAAACTTCTCAACTTCTCCCTTAGTTTTATTATATGACTTTTGAAACTCTTCATTTAATTCATATTGTTTAAGTTCATCGCACAGTTTGGAAATGCCCTCATTAATATCATTTAATTTATCTAATTCATATTCAGTTAGATATCCCATTAATTTAAGCGAGCATTCAGTCAGGGCACTTTCCCATTTGATTTTAAATTCAGGTTTATAATCATTGAAAGAGGGAAACAATTTCAATCTTAGGCCTCTTGGAATGACACTGTTATCTTTATAAAAATTGTACATTCCTATATTCCATTGCTTCTTTATCTGTTTCCTTCTAATTTTTTTAAGATTCTTTAAAGAATCAGACCATTCCACAGAATTAAAGTATAATTTTTTTAACTAACTTCATACCCACATAAGTAAGTATGAGTGCTATAACAGAGAAGTGACTGTTGGCTTGTTTTTAGTTTAGTTTAGTTTCATGATATTAGGTAGTGGTTTGTGTGTAACGGTAGGGGTTGTTACCCCATATCTTTTAAACAAATAATTAAAGTATAGTTTTTTTAACTAACTTCATACCCACATAAGTAAGTATGAGTGCTATACAAACCCCTGTCTATCCTTTTTCTCCTTTTTGTTAACCAATTGTTTCCAAGGGGTAGCACCGGAATCTAATGATTCTTTTTCTTACTTAAAACCAGTGTAGTGCCAGTTTATCCCTATCCCCATAGATTGTAATTTCGTATGTGAGAATTGTACTCACATTTCTCTCTTAAACTAGAGCACACACTTAAAAAGACACACTTTGAATTATGGCCTCTTTCGATTTAGGGGCAGAAATGCTCCAATGGACTAAAGATATAACAAATCTTACAGCTGAACTTAGAAATAAAAGTACTACAGAGAGTAACAGTTCTGTGGAATGGTCTGATTCTTTAAAGAATCTTAAAAAAATTAGAAGGAAACAGATAAAGAAGCAATGGAATATAGGAATGTACAATTTTTATAAAGATAACAGTGTCATTCCAAGAGGCCTAAGATTGAAATTGTTTCCCTCTTTCAATGATTATAAACCTGAATTTAAAATCAAATGGGAAAGTGCCCTGACTGAATGCTCGCTTAAATTAATGGGATATCTAACTGAATATGAATTAGATAAATTAAATGATATTAATGAGGGCATTTCCAAACTGTGCGATGAACTTAAACAATATGAATTAAATGAAGAGTTTCAAAAGTCATATAATAAAACTAAGGGAGAAGTTGAGAAGTTTGCACGTTTTATTTCAGAGAGGAAAGAACGTAAGATTGATAGAGATCTCAATGATTATTCTTCTGATACAATCTACTCTTGGGGGCAGAATAAGACCGCTAGTCTAGATGCAGACACATCAGACAGAGAAGGTGATAGTACAGATGTAGATTTATCTGATGGCGAAACCTTACCTAGAACTATTCTGAAAAATAGAATTGTACCTCATAAAATTAATAACACCAATATCCCTTTAGCCGGAGAACCAGAAGGGGCCGCAAAAATCGGAACCAGAACCCGCAGACAAGTAAAATTCAGTCACAAATCACAACACAAAAAGAAGTAGACATTCCAGAATTGAACATAATTAATCTCTCTGATGTTACTCTCTCTAATGCACAAATATCTGTCCTAAAAAGAGGCTTATCATTCATACCCACACCAAATTTGAACAAATTTGAGGCTATAAAGGATATTCACTTATTCACTCGGAAAATTCTCCTTAAAAAATACTTCAGTAACTCTGAATCTGACACCTTTAATGCTAATGATCAAGCTGCCATTAATGATTTAATTGCTTTGTTAGATGAAGCCATTAGCTGTAATTCTGACCATGAGGACACTAGTTGGCGAACTATCTTAAAAACTAAGTCCAAATTTGTACCTCCTAATCATACGTCATATAATACACTGACCTTTCTTAATCTTGTATGTCAAGATATTTTAGACATACAGGACAATAGTGGCATTAACAATCATAATCTATCTAATGAAGAAATTAAAGCCCTGAAACAATTGAAAAATATGAAAGGTTTACAAATAAAAAGCAGTGACAAAGGCGGCAACATTGTTGTTTGGCCTGACACGATGTATAGGGAGGAAGCATTACGTCAGCTTAACAATTCATCTAATTACAAGCCACTTCTATGTAACCCTACAGAGATGTTTCTCAACAGTTATAATAAATTGATTCGTTCAGCCCTTGACAATGGTGTTATAGATCAGAAGGAATTTAAATTTCTAGAAGTAAAAGAACCAAAAACAGCTACTTTGTATTTGCTGCCCAAAATACATAAGGATGCACGTAAACCACCAGGCAGACCAATAGTGTCTGGAATAGGCTCCCTTACTGAAAAAGCCAGCAAATACATAGACGCAAGATTAAGATATATTGTTGAATCACTTCCATCGCACACCAAAGATACGATGCATTTGTTAAACAAACTTAATGAGATCAACATTGACAGCAATTCAGTACTGGTAACTTGTGACGTGGAATCGCTCTACACGAGTATAAAAACACATTGGGGATGTAGAGCGGTGTCACACTTTCTTAATCAAAATACCAGTATGAGTGAGGAGGTTAAAGAATTTTTATTGAATATGATAGAGTTTATTCTAACTCATAATTTCTTCGTATTCGATGATAAGTTCTATTTACAGACCTGTGGGACAGCGATGGGCACTGCGTGTGCCCCAACCTACGCTAATATATATCTGGGCTGGTGGGAGGAAACTGTGGTGTTTAATGACAATCTTAAACATCTTACCAAATATATCTCCCACTGGTCCAGATATATAGATGACATTCTATTTATATGGAATGGTCCTGAGAATCTCCTACATGATCTCATTACAACACTAAATGAAAACCCTTTTGGACTATATCTTACATCCAATATACAAAAGTCTAAAGTAGAGTTTTTGGATCTCACAATTGAAAAAACTGATAATTCAATTGTGACTGAAGCATATAGGAAACCCACGTCCACTAATAATATTTTGCATGCAAGCAGTCATCATCATCCTGCTACTATTAGAGGACTACCGATGGGCGAGTATATACGCTTAAGGAGAAATTGTAGCACCATTGAGAATTTTAAAATAGCTGCTAGAGAACTAAGACAAAGGTTACTGGAAAGAGGCTATTCAAAAAAATTGCTTGCCAGAGCATATAACAGAGCATTACTTAAAGATAGAACAGAATTACTCACCCCTAAAATTAAGGAGAAAAATACCCCCTTAAGATGTATTACCACTTATTCCGCACAAAGTGATCAAATCATCAAGATCCTGACTAAACATTGGCATGTCCTAACTAGGGATGATCTATTAAAACCCTTAATAACAGAGAAGCCACTAGTGACATACAGACGTGCTAGAAATATCAAGGATACACTGGTTACAAGCCATTATGATAGAAATGCTAAGAAGTTACCTATATATGAGGGCTCCATAGCATGTGGACACTGTTCAGTATGCCAACACATGGTTAAAAAACAAAAAATAGTGGATAGATTTGGAAGAACCTGTAATATCAAACAACATATAAATTGTCAAAGTACAAATGTTATCTACTGTATATCCTGTAGCTGCAATCTATATTACATAGGAATGACAACAAGGAGTATGTGTACACGTATAACTGAACACCTAAGTAATATTAGAACAGCTCAAAGAGATGTAGACAAATCTAAACAAATTACCAGTGTCGCTAGGCATTTCTTACAATGTCATAATGGAAAACCTAATGCCCTAAAATGTTGGGGTCTAGAGAAATTGAAGCCCGGAATAAGAGGAGGCAACACTGAGGATAAATTGTTACAGTTGGAAACCAAATGGGTTTTCAATTTAAATACCGTCATGCCTCATGGTATGAATCAATACAACAATTACTGGGTATATATCTGATGAGATGTATAGCAGCAAGAGATCACTTCTTGTATGGAACGTTATAGCACTGCTTGCTGGTCCCAGTCTGTGCATAATATATGCCTGACCAGGATCCTCAAGATCTAGGATATCTGGTCAATACTATGTGTGTACAGATTGGGACCCAGAAAGAAAATATATATCTAGGTAAACTTTTTCTTTTAGAACCACAATGTAAATAATCAATAATTATTAAAAGATATTTACCGTAGGATTCTAAGTCTGTGGTTTCCCAAGTATGATATTAATGCCATTAATAGCGGAATTAAAAACCAATATTGTAGCCTTAGACGTAATACCATTGCGTCACCTGTACATTACTAAGCAGACATTTGGTGATAAACTAGTGAGGATTAAGCCTAAGAACTCACTTTTCACACCAATTACTATCGCTATATATGGAGGTTATAAATTGGATCATACCCACATAAATTCCAAGAAATATTATTTTTTGTGGGAATTATTATAACCAAGTATGTAACCCAATATACTTTAGTTTGGCCAGATACTTATGTGATAATTCTTTATCATCAGAATAAAGCTTTTAATGTACAGTGGTTAGCATTATTTGGTTTAACATATGGCTAACATTGGTATTGTGGCTGTTATTAGTGCTGTAAAAACTTTATAACGGTATAGCACTATTTAAGCTTGGGTACATAATAATCGCTATACTGGAATCGTGTGAGTATAATATTGTTGAAGTTTAGGTTTTGAATGGTTTACGTTGGAAGACGATACTTACTTGTTTAATTAACATAGATATATATTGTTTGGAAATATAGCAGTTGTCATACAAGTGATCCTCTATAGAGGCTATTAGTGGAGTAACACGCATGCGCGACATACCCAATACACTTCTCAGCCATATAGTCCAATCAGGTGTGTAGGCGTCTCTCACCCAGCGTAACCATTGGATACTAAGAAGGCGTCTTCTCAAAGACTCACCCAATTGGCTAATTCTCGGTCCGAGAATGGGTTTAAAAGTCCGCTCACCCGGCAGCCTCGGGTTCACTAACTGTCAGCAAAATATAGCATTGAGAAAGGCTAGGTCATAGCCGAAACGCGTTTGCTCTAAATATTTTGTATATTGCCGGTCAGTCACTTCAGCCACCTGATGCCGACGTTTCCTGCTATCGGCCAGGAAACAGAGAAGTGACTGTTGGCTTGTTTTTACATCTTGTACCCTCAGGTAAACTCCGGAATAATGTCCATCATATGAGGGGGAATCTAAGATCCACATAGGTGTACAGCCAGAGCTGTTAAAGTGGCGTAGTTAATAGTAGAAGTTACCTAGTGTCTGTTATACTATCGCCACACTTACCCAGCTCCAATCCTGGGGAGGTGAGTCAAAGAATTCGCACAAACCTCCCAGCTGCTACAATGGTGCAAATTGTGGGGCATAACAGTATACCCTACCCCACACCGGTAGCACCGAACGTATTCTGCTCATAGTGCATTCCCGGCTCTTGATCCAGATCCAGTACGGAAGCCGTAACAGATCTGAGCGCGCTGTCAGATCCACCAGGGTCCCAGTTCTCTTGTGCCAAGGTAGTGAAAATTACGGCATAAAAATTCTCCAGATCATGAGTGGGCTCAGAGGTGGTCAGTTCTCTGTCATCAGGCAGAGCTGCTGTGTAATTGGCTCCATTGAAGTTGATGAGTGCTCCCGCATCATAATCAGATCCCAGCAGGGTTGTCTCCATCTGCGCCCGGGAAGTCAAGAGCACAATAGGTGGTATTCGATGTGGCTCCAGAGTGCCGCGATCCTCCTCTTGACTGCCGAGAAAAAGGTTCTGGGGAACCACTGAAGGAAGAGTGGAGTCAAGGTTGCCGACTTCCGACCTATAAGTCTCTGTAGAAGGCTCTTGGGACGCGGTGAGTAGAGTACTGATTTTTAAGCTCTCGTTATGATCTATGATGTCAAGTACAGCACCGTGTTCACTCCGGAGCTCGGAGTCGGAATGTGTAGCAGCTGTTACTTCTAGGTAGCTGTTTTGTTCATGGCTTATTTTTTCGCCCGATGTAAATGCAGTTTCTGGCGGCTTTGAGGCAGTTGGTGTGGATTTAGGAGTGAATACACTACTCCAGTCTCTAGCCAGATGATTAGAGATGCATTTAAGTTGGTCTTCTAATAGTCCAGCAATGATAAAAAGTGATAGGTAACCCAGGAGCTGAAGCTCAGTGCGACCAGGAAGATGGCCGCCTCCCGGAAGTCCCCATCGAACATGCTAATTTTTTAAGTCCTTCACCCAGATACTCTCCCTGATATTTAGAGTTTCAACCTCTCTTATAGACTAGTATGTTTTTTCCCCACCTTGTTACAAATTTTGAGCAGGTTTTAATATTTATCAGCAGATATATCTCTATAGGTTATTTACCCTCTAACTTGCCGTGATTTCAGTTTTGAATGAGGATTGGTCCTTCATTGGGTCCTTGGTAAGTTTCTCATGATACTCTGGCATAATGCATATAGATCTAACACACATAGACCTGCCCGGTCCTCAAATCCCTTATTCTATATAAATACCAAAATATATCTTAGGGCAGGGCTAATCTAGTTAAAAATGGCATTTGAATGAAATTATATCAAACTTGAAATTAAGCCAACCCTATTGTTAGCCGAGTACAGAGAGAATCTAACTGCAATTAAAGCCTTCTGAGAATCTGCTGAATTACTGCAGAGGGAAGATTTGTTGATGATGTTATATTTATGTTTAAATGTCTAAGTGTTCTTATGTTGATACATAGTAAGCTTTTTTTTTAAATTATGCTCTTGATTATGTTTCAGGTCCTCGTGAGACAAGGTATGGTTTAACTTAAATAAGGTTTCATTTCTGTTATATAAGTTGGACCCGGGAACAATCCGGACTCCTGTTTGCTGGTTCTTAAGTTATAATTACTTATATATTTTCCTATTGGTTATATATATTGGTTGTCCGCCACCCCCCCTAGACGGTGACCAATACTTTATCACTATATTTCATTTTACTAATTATTATTATATTAGAGCCCCCTACTCATAGCGGTGCTTACCCGCTGAATATTCCCCATCACCCCTCAAACTAATAAATATTGTTCCTTGATCTTCATTACAACTAGAATTTGCAGGAATAAGATACCAGGCCCTATTTACACCTATAGAACCTATTTATTTTAGGTTCTCCTAGTTTTGAAATTGTAAATTTGCAGGTAAGCCACTTATACTACCAGTGCCTCTACTTATTTCCTTAACGCCTCTGCTCTTATCCTAAGTAACTCTTCCTTCCTTTTCCCTTCCCTCTCCCCCCTCCCTTTTTTTTTACTCTCTCTTCTTGCCCCCTTTCCCCACACATGGATCTCTGTGTGGTCACCCATAATGTTCAAGGCCTCAACTCTCCGACCAAGAGAAGCCTCCTAATCACAAATATTAGGAAATCTAAAGCTAATGTAGTTTTTTGCAGGAGACCCACTGGACCAGAACTTCAGGTATCCCCTTTTCTTTTAAACACTTCTCCACTAAATTGGAGGCCTCTTACTCTACTAAATCTAGAGGAGTTGCCATCCTTTTTAAAGATACATTGAAAGTAGAAAATATACACGTCGATATAGACCCAGAAGCTAGGTTTATCATATCTATATGTAAAATTAAAGAGCATTAATACACTTTGGTAAATCTGTACGCCCCAAACTCTAGGCAGATACCTTTTCTAAAACATATCCTTAAGCTTATTGCTACAATCAAGCAGGGAACACTAATAGTAGGAGGAGACTTTAATCTTGTTTTGGACCCCCTTATGGACAAAAGAGGAATATCAAAATCTGCTCCAGATCGCTCAACTAATTCTTTAGCAAGTGCATTTAGAAATTTGATGGCCCAATATAGTTTATATGATGTATGGAAAGCAATGCATACCTCGGACAACGATTTTACATTTTATTCTAGTGCCCATAAGATGTTCTCGAGAATTGATTATGTATTTGTAGAGGGGCATACTCTTAATGAAATCCACTGTTCCAAAATAGAGGTAATCGCTTGGTCTGATCATGACCCTGTGATCGTCTCCATCTCCACTCCCCAGGTCCCCACATTCAAAAAATGGAGATATGATGACTGGATATTGGCGAATCCCCATACGCTACAAGAAATTAAAGAATATCTGCAGGAGTTTATACAAGTCAATGAAAAAGAACAAACTGACGTGCAGTGTATTTGGGCCTCCCTCAAAGCTTACCTCAGAGGGACACTAATTAATAAGGTAACAGTCATTAAGAAAAAACAAGGCAGATTGTTTGCTGAACTAACATGTGAATTTAGACGCCAGACCACTCTTTTAAAATAAAAGCCAACCTCACAAGGCACAAAACAACTTGAGCATCTTAAAGAGGAACTTAATAGGCTCAAACTTTCTAGGGTCCAAAAAACTCTTAGCAGACTTAAAGGGACAGTTTACTCAAAAAATGTTCTCCCCTTTAATTTGTTCCCAATGATCCACTTTACCTGCTGGAGTGTATTAAATTGTTTACAAGTAGCTCCTTTACCCTTATATTGGCATTTGAAATTGTTAATTTAGCATGTGGTATCCCCACCTATTCTGAAAGTTTGTGGCCGCGCGTACCAGCTATACATAAGCTTTGTAAACACAGCCAGCAGAAGAAATTACACTCCCAGTGTGATAAAGCAGAGATAAGGAAATAAAATGTCGATTTTCCATTGTTCTCTCAAAGTACTGGTGATTGTTTTAAGGACAGATATAAGATAAAGAAGCAGTTATATGTGAACAATGTGATACAGTAATGAGATCTGATTATACCTATAAGCTCAACCCATTTTATTAGGTTGTGGCTTCAAAACACAAAATCAGAGCTTTAATATACAGAAATAAACCTTAAAAAGCTAATTTTCAGACATTTTTTACTCTGCAGTTGGTAAAAAAAGCAATTGTAAACACATTAAGGGAAAAACTATTTTACAGTATACTGTCCCTTTAAGCAAACTTTCTATTATCATAGCAATAAGGCTAACTCTTTGCTAGCCTCCAAACTCAGATTTAGTCAAGCGCAACACTCTATACCCTCCATTTCACATGAAGGTAGAGTAGCAATTTCTCCTAGAGATATTGGAGAGTCTTTTCGAGCTTTCTATACTAAACTATATAGTCTAGCCAATGAGATTACTACTGAGATTTACTCTGTTGAAGAGATACGTGTTCTTCTAAGTTCACTTCAACTTCCCGAGATAATCGAAGATGCAACAGTTTCATTGCGTTCTCCAATTTCTTTGGCAGAACTAAAAACTGCTATTACTCAACTCAAGAGAAATAAAGCCCTGGGTCCTGACGGATACACAGGGCAATTTTACAAAACCTTTAGTGAGACCATAGGTCCATTGTTATTACTAGTACTTTTAATTCCTTTATAACCACTGAAATATGTCTCAGTGAATTCTTAGAAGCAGATATTATTACCTTATTGAAACCAGGCAAGGACCCCCGTTTATGCCAAAATTACAGGCCGATCTCTTTGATTAACTCAGACATTCTTAGAAGCAGATATTATTACCTTATTGAAACCAGGCAAGGACCCCCGTTTATGTATTCTAAAATTCTTGCAAATAGACTTGCATTAGTCTTATGCAAAATCATTCATCCAGACCAAGTGGGATTCATCCCGAGCAGAGAAGGCCCAGACAACACCCGGAGGCTTTTTACTATATTATATGAGGCTAAAAAAAAGAAGGTCCCCCTCCTGTCCCTGTCCTTGGATGCTGAGAAAGCGTTTGACAGGGTCAGGTGGGATTACCTTTGGTGCACTTTAGAGGGATTTCATATTCCTTCCCAATTCATCAGGGCAATAAAGGTTTTATACTCAGCTCCTTCAGCAAAGGTTAGTGGTGTAGGTTTTCAATCTGCTTCATTTGACATTTTAAATGGAACCAGGCAGGGGTGCCCTCTGTCCCCAATGCTATTTGCATTGTCTATCGAACCTTTAGCTCAGTTAATTAAATTAGATCCAGGTATTTCGGGAATCAACTTAGGGGGGGTCAACTCACAAAATTGCGTTATTTGCAGACGACGTAACCCTATTGCACACATCCCCAACTATATCACTACCAGCAGTTTTTAAATGTTTGGACTTATTTTCTAGATGTAGATTTTATAAACTAAACTATACAAAGACTGAAGTTCTACACATAAATATTTCAGACCCAGATTTGAAGCTCCTACAAAGAAAATATAATTTTCAATGGTCTTCCTCCTCTATTAAACACCTAGGTATACATCTAAGCCCAGACCCTGACGTTATGATTCTGAGAAACTTCTCTGATCGAATTACAGAAATTAAGAAGCTGCTTGAGAGCTGGGAATTCAGAGAATTCTTGTGGAATTGACAGGAATTGCCGCAGTTAAAATATCACTCCTTCCTAAAATTACATACCTCTTTAGATGCATAACCTTGACAGTTCCAAGACCTATACTAAATAAGCTCCAGAGCATAATATCAAGATATGTGTGGAAGGGAGGAAGACCCAGGATTGCCACCGCAACGATTCAGCAACCTATCGACAGGGGCGGGTAAGCCTATCCTAGTGTTCTGATCTATCATGATGCTGCACGACTAGCTCACCTTATGGGTTGGAGCCTAAAAGATGTTAAACCAAGATGGTATGAGGTAGAACAATCTCTCCTTCCCAGGGGTATTCTTCTTTCTGATCTCCCTTGGATCCCTGTACACGTCCGTAAGACTCTACAAATTGGACACCCACTTCTCTTGAACACTTTGTGGCACTGGGATTCTAAAAAAAACATAGAGACTATTGCCCCTCACCCCTCCCCTCTCTATAAAATTCGTAATGTACTGGTCTCTATGTGTGAAACACATGTAGGAAATTGGTCAGATGCTGCTAATGGGCCTATATCATCTCTATATAACAAAGATTCTCTCCTTTCATTCGAAGAGGTCAAGGCTAAACTCTCCATACCTCCTTCTTTGGGCTTTGAATTCATTAGATTAGCTAGCATCCTCAAGGCTTGGGGACTCTCAGGACAACCCACAAGATCCCTTACCAGGTGGGAACAAAGATGGGATTTAGGCACACTACTCAAAGGCTCTCTCTCTTTTCATTATAATCTAATGATTACACCTCCACAACCAGTTAAACATAGCCAATATAAAGCCTGGGAAATGGAACTTAAAACTAATACTGAGATTTCGATTTGGCTTAGCAAAGAAAATTTTACACAGTGCAACTTTATGGGAGCTTTACTACAAGATAACTACTAGATGGCACTTTGTGCCAATATCACTAAATAAATACTATCAAACGGCCTCTCCCATGTGCTGGAGGAATTGTGGTAGCCTGGGTACGCAGGTTCATGTTTGGTGGGATTGCCCCGTAATCGGGAATACCTGGAGATTTGTCTTCAGTACTCTCAAGACACTTGACATCCCACTATGCCCGTCGCCATCCGTGGGTCTCCTGCATCACGGTTTTCCAACCATGTCTGAAGTTGACAGAAACCTTGCCCTATACATTCTTATGTCCACTAAGTTGGCTATTGCCAGAGATTGGAAACAACCTTCCTCTCCTTCTCCTAAAAAAATAATTGCCATAGTTGAACACATTAGGCATATGGAGGAATTTGCATTCCGGCATTTAAATAAACTTGAACTATACCATGAAATTTGGAATAAATGGAGTGTGATACACTCCCCATAGGAACCTTTGATTTCTATGGTTCGGGATACTTGACATGAAGTGACTTAAATGGTTCGGTTTCTCTTCTCCTTCTCCTCTTCCTTCCCCCCCCCCCCCCTTTTTTTTTTTTTTTTTTTTCTTCTTTCTCCTCCCCCTCCCTCTTGTTGCATAATCTCCCTTTTTATCTGAGGCCCAGTGTACCTAATACTTATTCATAAGCACAATTTAATACAAATAAACGCCTAGATTTAGAGTTTTGCGGCCAAAGGGGTGCGTTAGCTACGCATGGTTTTTTCCCCCCCGCACCTTTTAAACAACGCTGGTATTTAGAGTTGTCTGAATGACTGCGTTAGGCTCCAAAAAGGGAGCGTACAGGCATATTTACCGCCACTGCAACTCTCAATACCAGCGTTGCTTACGGACGCGGCCAGCTTAAAAAACGTGCTTGTGCACGATTCCCCCATAGGAAAAAATGGGACAGTTTGGGCTGGAAAAAAACCTAACACCTGCAAAAAAGCAGCGTTCATTGTTTCCTATGGGGAAACACTTCCTAAGTCTGCACCTAACACCCTAACATCTACCCCGAGTTTAAACACCCCTAACCTTACACTTATTAACCTCTAATCTGCCGCCCCCGCTATCGCTGACCCCTGCATATTATTTTTAACACCTAATCTGCCGCTCCGTACACCGCCGCAACCTACATTATCCCTATGTACCCCTAATCTGCTGCCCCTAACACCGCCGACCCCTATATTATATTTATTAACCCCTAATCTGCCTCCCCCAATGTCACTGCTACCTACCTACAATTATTAACCCCTAATCTGCCGACCGGACCGGACCTCACCGCTACTCTAATAAATGTATTAACCCCTAAAGCTAAGTCTAACCCTAACCATAACACCCCCCTAAATTAAATATAATTTTATTCTAACGAAATAAAATAATTCTTATTAAATAAATTATTCCTATTTAAAGCTAAATACTTACCTGTAAAATAAACCCTAATATAGCTACAATATAAATAATAATTATATTGTAGCTATTTTAGGATTTATATTTATTTTACAGGCAACTTTGTATTTATTTTAACTAGGTACAATAGTTATTAAATAGTTATTTACTATTTAATAGTTACCTAGTTAAAACAATTACAAAATTACCTGTAAAATAAATCCTAACCTAAGTTACAATTAAACCTAACACTACACTATCAATAAATTAATTAAATAAACTACCTACAATTATCTACAATTAAATCAACTAAACTAAATTACAAAAAAAACCCCCACTAAATTACAAACCCCCCCCCCACTAAATTACAAAAAAATAAAAAAAGATTACAACAATTACACCTACTGTAAGCCTAAAAAAATAACAAAGCCCCCCAAAATAAAAAAATGCCCTACCATATTCTAAAATAAAAATTAAACAGCTCTTTTACCTTACCAGCCCTTAAAAGGGCCTTTTGCAGGGCAGGCCCCAAAGAAAACAGCTCTTTTGCATTTAAATAAACATACAATACCCCCCCCAACATTACAACCCACCACCCACATACCCCTAATCTAACCCAAACCCCCCTTAAAAAACCCTAAGCCCCTGAAGATCTTCCTACCTTATCTTCACCACGCTGGGTTGGGTATCACCGATCCATCCAGAAGAGTGTCCGAAGTCTTCATCCTATCCGGAAAGAAGAGGTCCAGAAGAGGGTCCGAAGTCTTCATCCTATCCGGCAAGAAGAGGAGATCCGGACCAGCAAACATCTTTATCCAAGCGGCATCTTCTATCTTCTTCCATCCGGCACAGAGCAGGACCATCTTGAAGCAGCCGACGCGGATCCATCCTCTTCTAACAACGTCCTAAGTCCGAATAAATAATCCTTTAAATTACGTCATCCAAGATGGGGTCCCTCGAATTCCGATTGGCTGATAGGATTCTATCAGCCAATCGGAATTAAGGTAGGAAAAATCTGATTGGCTGATTGAATCAGCCAATCAGATTCAAGTTCAATTGGATTGGCTGATCCAATCAGCCAATCAGATTGAGCTCACATTCTATTGGCTGTTCCGATCAGCCAATAGAATGCAAGCTCAATCTGATTGGCTGATTCGGACTTAGGACGTCGTTAGAAGAGGATGGATCTGTGTCGGCTGCTTCAAGATGGTCCCGCTCCGCGCCGGATGGAAGAAGATAGAAGATGCCGCTTGGATGAAGATGTTTGCCAGTCCGGATCTCCTCTTCTTGCCGGATAGGATGAAGACTTCGGACCTTCTTCTGGACCTCTTCTTTCCGGATAGGATGAAGACTTCAGACCCTCTTCTGGACGGATCGGTGATACCCGGCGTGGTGAAGACAAGGTAGGAAGATCTTCAGGGGCTTAGTGTTAGGTTTTTAAAGTGGGGTTGGGTTAGATTAGGGGTATGTGGGTGGTGGGTTGTAATGTTGGGGGGGGTATTGTATGTTTATTTAAATGCAAAAGAGCTGTTTTCTTTGGGGCATGCCCCGCAAAAGGCCCTTTTAAGGGCTGGTAAGGTAAAAGAGCTGTTTAATTTTTATTTTAGAATAGGGTAGGGCATTTTTTTATTTTGGGGGGCTTTGTTATTTTTTTAGGGGGCTTAGAGTAGGTGTAATTAGTTTAAAATTCTTGTAATCTTTTTTTATTTTTTGTAATTTACGGCTAGATTTGGAGTTTTGTCGGTAACGACCCGAAAATCTAACGCCGGCTTTTTTCTGGCCGCACCATAAAAATAACTCTGGTATTGAGAGTCCACATAAAGGCTGCGTTAGGCTCCTAAAAAGGAGCGTAGAGCATATTTAACGCAGCTTCAACTCTCGATACCAGAGTTACTTACGCAAGCAGCCAGCCTCAAAAACGTGCTCGTGCACGATTCCCCCATAGGAAACAATGGGGCTGTTTGAGCTGAAAAAAAACCTAACACCTGCAAAAAAGCCGCGTTCAGCTCCTAATGCAGCCCCATTGTTTGCTATGCGGAAACACTTCCTACGTCTGCACCTAACACTCTAACATGTACCCCGAGTCTAAACACCCCTATACTTACACTTATTAACCCCTAATCTGCCGCCCCCGCTATCGCTGACCCCTGCATATTATTATTAACCCCTAATCTGCCGCTCCGTAAACTGCCGCTACTTATATTATCCCTATGTACCCCTAATCTGCTGCCCTAACATCGCCGACCCCTATATTATATTTATTAACCCCTAATCTGCCCCCAACAACGTCGCCTCCACCTGCCTGCACTTGTTAACCCCTAATCTGCCGAGCGGACCTGAGCGCTACTATAATAAAGTTATTAACCCCTAATCCGCCTCACTAACCCTATAATAAATAGTATTAACCCCTAATCTGCCCTCCCTAACATCGCCGACACCTAACTTCAATTATTAACCCCTAATCTGCCGACTGGAGCTCACCGCTATTCTAATAAATGTATTAACCCCTAAAGCTAAGTCTAACCCTAACACTAACACCCCCCTAAATTAAATATAATTTACATCTAACTAAATTAATTATCTCTTATTAAATAAATTATTCCTATTTAAAGCTAAATACTTACCTGTAAAATAAATCCTAATATAGCTACAATATAAATAATAATTACATTGTAGCTATTTTAGGATTAATATTTATTTTACAGGCAACTTTGTAATTATTTTAACCATGTACAATAGCTATTAAATAGTTAAGAACTATTTAATAGTTACCTAGTTAAAATAATTACAAAATTACCTGTAAAATAAATCCTAACCTAAGTTAGAATTAAACCTAACACGATACTATCATTAAATTAATTAAATAAAATACCTACAATTACCTACAATTAAACCTAACACTACACTATCAATAAATAAATTAAATACAATTCCTACAAATAACTACAATGAAATAAACTAACTAAAGTACAAAAAATAAAAAAGAACTAAGTTACAAAAAATAAAAAAATATTTACAAACATAAGAAAAATATTATAACAATTTTAAACTAATTACACCTACTCTAAGCCCCCTAATAAAATAACAAAGACCCCCAAAATAAAAAATACCCTACCCTATTCTAAATTACTAAAGTTCAAAGCTCTTTTACCTTACCAGCCCTGAACAGGGCCCTTTGCGGGGCATGCCCCAAGAAGTTCAGCTCATTTGCCTGTAAAAAAAAACATACAATACCCCCCCCCAAACATTACAACCCACCACCCACATACCCCTAATCTAATTAAAAAACCCCTTAAATAAACCTAACACTAAGCCCCTGAAGATCATCCTACCTTGTCTTCACCTCACCAGGTTTCACCGATCCGTCCTGGCTCCAAAATCTTCATCCAACCCAAGCGGGGGCTGGCGATCCATCATCCGGTGGCTGAAGAGGTCCAGAAGAGGCTCCAAAGTCTTCATCCTATCCGGGAAGAAGAGGCAATCCGGACCGGCAACCATCTTGATCCAAGCGGCATCTTCTATCTTCATCCAATGACGACCGGCTCCATCCTGAAGACCTCCACCGTGGACCCATCTTCTTCCGGCGACGTCCAACTGAAGAATGACGGTTCCTTTAAGGGACTTCATCCAAGATGGCGTCCCTCGAATTCCGATTGGCTGATAGCCAATAGAATGCGAGCTCAATCTGATTGGCTGATTGGATCAGCCAATCGGATTGAACTTGATTCTGATTGGTTGATTCCATCAGCCAATCAGAATATTCCTACCTTAATTCCAATTGGCTGATAGAATCCTATCAGCCAATCGGAATTCGAGGGACGCCATCTTGGATCGGTGATACCTGGTGAGGTGAAGACAAGGTAGGATGATCTTCAGGGGCTTAGTGTTAGGTTTATTTAAGGGGGGTTTGGGTTAGATTAGGGGTATGTGGGTGGTGGGTTGTAATGTTGGGGGGGGTATTGTATGTTTTTTTTTACAGGCAAAAGAGCTGAACTTCTTGGGGCATACCCCGCAAAGGGCCCTGTTCAGGGCTGGTAAGGTAAAAGAGCTTTGAACTTTAGTAATTTAGAATAGAGTAGAGCATTTTTTATTTTGGGGGTCTTTGTTATTTTATTAGGGGACTTAGAGTAGGTGTAATTAGTTTAAAATTGTTGTAATATTTTTCTTATGTTTGTAAATATTTTTTTATTTTTTGTAACAGTTCTTTTTTATTTTTTGTACTTTAGTTAGTTTATTTCATTGTAGTTATTTGTAGATATTGTATTTAATTAATGTATTGATAGTGTAGTGTTAGGTTTAATTGTAGGTAATTATAGGTATTTTATTTAATTAATTTAATGATAGTATAGTGTTAGGTTTAATTGTAACTTAGGTTAGGATTTATTTTACAGGTAATTTTGTAATTATTTTAACTAGGTAGCTATTAAATAGTTCTTGACTATTTAATAGCTATTGTACCTGGTTAAAATAATTACAAAGTTGCCTGTAAAATAAATATTAATCCTAAAATAGCTACAATGTAATTATAATTTATATTGTAGCTATATTAGGATTTATTTTACAGGTAAGTATTTAGCTTTAAATAGGAATAATTTATTCAATAAGAGTTAATTTATTTCGTTAGACTAAAATTATATTTAACTTAGGGGGGTGTTAGTGTTAGGGTTAGACTTAGCTTTAGGGGTTAATACATTTATTAGAATAGCGGTGAGCTCCGGTCGGCAGATTAGGGGTTAATAATTGAAGTTAGGTGTCGGCGATGTTAGGGAGGGCAGATTAGGGGTTAATACTATTTATTATAGGGTTAGTGAGGCGGATTAGGGGTTAATAACTTTATTATAGTAGCAGTGCGGTCCGCTCAGCAGATTAGGGGTTAATAAGTGTAGGCAGGTGGATGCGACGTTGAGGGGGGCAGATTAGGGGTTAATAAATATAATATAGGGGTCGGCAGTGTTAGGGGCAGCAGATTAGGGGTACATAGCTATAATGTAGGTGGCGGCGCTTTGCGGTCGGCAGATTAGGGGTTAATTATTTTAGGTAGCTGGTGGCGATGTTGTGGGGGGCAGCAGATTAGGGGTACATAAGTATAACGTAGGTGGCGGTCGGCAGATTAGGGGTTAAAAAAATGTAATCGAGTGGCGGCGATGTGGGGGGGCCTGGGTTTAGGGGTACATAGTTAGTTTATGGGTGTTATTGTACTTTAGAGTACAGTAGTTAAGAGTTTTATGAACCGGCGTTAGCCCAGAAAGCTCTTAACTACTGACTTTTTTCTGTGGCTGGAGTTTTGTCGTTAGAGTTCTAACGCTCACTTCAGACACGAATCTACAGGGAGTGCAGAATTATTAGGCAAATGAGTATTTTAACCACATCATCCTCTTTATGCATGTTGTCTTACTCCAAGCTGTATAGGCTCGAAAGCCTACTACCAATTAAGCATATTAGGTGATGTGCATCTCTGTAATGAGAAGGGGTGTGGTCTAATGACATCAACACCCTATATCAGGTGTGCATAATTATTAGGCAACTTCCTTTCCTTTGGCAAAATGGGTCAAAAGAAGGACTTGACAGGCTCAGAAAAGTCAAAAATAGTGAGATATCTTGCAGAAGGATGCAGCACTCTTAAAATTGCACAGCTTCTGAAGCGTGATCATCGAACAATCAAGCGTTTCATTCAAAATAGTCAACAGGGTCGCAAGAAGCATGTGGAAAAACCAAGGCGCAAAATAACTGCCCATGAACTGAGAAAAGTCAAGCGTGCAGCTGCCAAGATGCCACTTGCCACCAGTTTGGCCATATTTCAGAGCTGCAACATCACTGGAGTGCCCAAAAGCACAAGGTGTGCAATACTCACAGACATGGCCAAGGTAAGAAAGGCTGAAAGACGACCACCACTGAACAAGACACACAAGCTGAAACGTCAAGATTGGGCCAAGAAATATCTCAAGACTGATTTTTCTAAGGTTTTATGGACTGATGAAATGAGAGTGAGTCTTGATGGGCCAGATGGATGGGCCCGTGGCTGGATTGGTAAAGGGCAGAGAGCTCCAGTCTGACTCAGACGCCAGCAAGGTGGAGGTGGAGTACTTGTTTGGGCTGGTATCATCAAAGATGAGCTTGTGGGGCCTTTTCGGGTTGAGGATGGAGTCAAGCTCAACTCCCAGTCCTACTGCCAGTTTCTGGAAGACACCTTCTTCAAGCAGTGGTACAGGAAGAAGTCTGCATCCTTCAAGAAAAACATGATTTTCATGCAGGACAATGCTCCATAACACGAGTCCAAGTACTCCACAGCGTGGCTGGCAAGAAAGGGTATAAAAGAAGAAAATCTAATGACATGGCCTCCTTGTTCACCTGATCTGAACCCCATTGAGAACCTGTGGTCCATCATCAAATGTGAGATTTACAAGGAGGGAAAACAGTACACCTCTCTGAACAGTGTCTGGGAGGCTGTGGTTGCTGCTGCACGCAATGTTGATGGTGAACAGATCAAAACACTGACAGAATCCATGGATGGCAGGCTTTTGAGTGTCCTTGCAAAGAAAGGTGGCTATATTGGTCACTGATTTGTTTTTGTTTTGTTTTTGAATGTCAGAAATGTATATTTGTGAATGTTGAGATGTTATATTGGTTTCACTGGTAAAAATAAATAATTGAAATGGGTATATATTTGTTTTTTGTTAAGTTGCCTAATAATTATGCACAGTAATAGTCACCTGCACACACAGATATCCCCCTAAAATAGCTATAACTAAAAACAAACTAAAAACTACTTCCAAAACTATTCAGCTTTGATATTAATGAGTTTTTTGGGTTCGTTGAGAACATGGTTGTTGTTCAATAATAAAATTAATCCTCAAAAATACAACTTGCCTAATAATTCTGCACTCCCTGTAAATACCGGAGTTAGAAAGATCCCATTGAAAAGATAGGATACGCAATTGACGTAAGGGGATCTGCGGTATGGAAAAGTCGCGGCTGAAAAGTGAGCGTTAGACCCTTTTTTGAGTGACTCCAAATACCGGAGTTAGCCTAAAACCAGCGTTAGGAGCCTCTAACGCTGGTTTTCACGGCTAACGCCAAACTCCAAATCTAGCCGTTAGTGTTTTTTTTTTTTTTGTAATTTAGTGTTTGTTTGTTTGTTTTTTTGTAATTTAGTTTAGTTGATTTAATTGTAGATAATTGTAGATAATTGTAGGTAGTTTATTTAATTAATTTATTGATAGTGTAGTGTTAGGTTTAATTGTAACTTAGGTTAGGAATTATTTTACAGGTAATTTTGTAATTATTTTAACTAGGTAACTATTAAATAGTTATTAACTATTTAATAGCTATTGTACCTGGTTAAAATAAATACAAAGTTGCTTGTAAAATAAATATAAATCCTAAAATAGCTACAATATAATTATTATTTATATTGTAGCTATATTGGGGTTTATTTTACAGGTAAGTATTTAGTTTTAAATAGAATTAATTTATTTAATAAGATTTATTTGATTTTGTTAGATTAAAATTATATTTAACTTAGGGGGGTGTTAGGGTTAGGGTTAGACTTAGCTTTAGGGGTTAATACATTTATTAGAGTAGCGGTGAGGTCCGGTCTGCAAATTAGGGGTTAATACTTGAAGTTAGGTGTCGGCGATGTTAGGGAGGGCAGATTAGGGGTTAATACTATTTATTATAGGGTTTTGAGGCGGGAGTGAGGCGGATTAGGGGTTAATACATTTATTGTAGTAGCAGTGAGGTCTGGACGGCAGATTAGGGGTTAATAATTGTAGGTAGGTAGCGGTGACGTTGGGGGGGGCAGATTTGGGGTTAATAAATATTATGTAGGTGTCTAAGATGTTAGGGGCAGCAGATTAGGGGTACATAGGGATAATGTAGGTTGCGGCCGTGTGCGGTCGGCAGATTAGGGGTTAAAAAATTTTTATAGAGTGGCGGCGATGTGGGGGGGCCTCGGTTTAGGGGTACATAGGTAGTTTATGGGTGTTAGTGTACTTTAGAGCACAGTAGTTAAGAGCTTGATGAACCGGCGTTAGCCCAGAAAGCTCTTAACTCATGACTTTTTTATGCGGCTGGAGTCTTGTCGTTAGATTTCTAACGCTCACTTCAGCCAAGACTTTAAATACTGGCGTTAGAAAGATCCCATTGAAAAGATAGGATACGCAATTGACGTAAGGGGATCTGCGGTATGGAAAAGTTGCGGCTGGAAAGTGAGTGTTAGACCCTTTCCTGACTGACTCTAAATACCAGCGGGCGGCCAAAACCAGCGTTAGGACCCCCTAATGCTGGTTTTGACGGCTAACGCAGAACTCTAAATCTAGGCGTTAATCTGCAAATTCTCCCTTAGAGATGAATATATTTTGCACTAGGGCAAGTATATCTTAAATCCGATTATAGAATGTAACTTTTATGTTCGGGATGTATTGAATGTATCAAGGTTAATATAAGAGTTAATTGTCTTATTTTGTTTTTTCATATCTATATATTATATTTACAGGGAGTGCAGAATTATTAGGCAAATGAGTATTTTGACCACATCATCCTCTTTATGCATGTTGTCTTACTCCAAGCTGTATAGGCTTGAAAGCCTACTACCAATTAAGCATATTAGGTGATGTGCATCTCTGTAATGAGAAGGGGTGTGGTCTAATGACATCAACACCCTATATCAGGTGTGCATAATTATTAGGCAACTTCCTTTCCTTTGGCAAAATGGGTCAAAAGAAGGACTTGACAGGCTCAGAAAAGTCAAAAATAGTGAGATATCTTGCAGAGGGATGCAGCACTCTTAAAATTGCAAAGCTTCTGAAGCGTGATCATTGAACAATCAAGCGTTTCATTCAAAATAGTCAACAGGGTCGCAAGAAGCGTGTGGAAAAACCAAGGCGCAAAATAACTGCCCATGAACTGAGAAAAGTCAAGCGTGCAGCTGCCAAGATGCCACTTGCCACCAGTTTGGCCATATTTCAGAGCTGCAACATCACTGGAGTGCCCAAAAGCACAAGGTGTGCAATACTCAGAGACATGGCCAAGGTAAGAAAGGCTGAAAGACGACCACCACTGAACAAGACACACAAGCTGAAACGTCAAGATTGGGCCAAGAAATATCTCAAGACTGATTTTTCTAAGGTTTTATGGACTGATGAAATGAGAGTGAGTCTTGATGGGCCAGATGGATGGGCCCGTGGCTGGATTGGTAAAGGGCAGAGAGCTCCAGTCTGACTCAGACGCCAGCAAGGTGGAGGTGGAGTACTTGTTTGGGCTGGTATCATCAAAGATGAGCTTGTGGGGCCTTTTCGGGTTGAGGATGGAGTCAAGCTCAACTCCCAGTCCTACTGCCAGTTTCTGGAAGACACCTTCTTCAAGCAGTGGTACAGGAAGAAGTCTGCATCCTTCAAGAAAAACATGATTTTCATGCAGGACAATGCTCCATAACACGAGTCCAAGTACTCCACAGCGTGGCTGGCAAGAAAGGGTATAAAAGAAGAAAATCTAATGACATGGCCTCCTTGTTCACCTGATCTGAACCCCATTGAGAACCTGTGGTCCATCATCAAATGTGAGATTTACAAGCAGGGAAAACAGTACACCTCTCTGAACAGTGTCTGGGAGGCTGTGGTTGCTGCTGCACGCAATGTTGATGGTGAACAGATCAACACACTGACAGAATCCATGGATGGCAGGCTTTTGAGTGTCCTTGCAAAGAAAGGTGGCTATATTGGTCACTGATTTGTTTTTGTTTTGTTTTTGAATGTCAGAAATGTATATTTGTGAATGTTGAGATGTTATATTGGTTTCACTGGTAAAAATAAATAATTGAAATGGGTATATATTTGTTTTTTGTTAAGTTGTCTAATAATTATGCACAGTAATAGTCACCTGCACACACAGATATCCCCCTAAAATAGCTATAACTAAAAACAAACTAAAACTACTTCCAAAACTATTCAGCTTTGATATTAATGAGTTTTTTGGGTTCATTGAGAACATGGTTGTTGTTCAATAATAAAATTAATCCTCAAAAATACAACTTGCCTAATAATTCTGCACTCCCTGTAAAAGAAAAAGGAAAAATGAGGATACAATTTATATATATCTACTTTCATACCTCAAGTAACGTTTTTTTCTACTGTACTAATCATATCATTGTAACTGTTACAAGATGTTTCTTTACTTTACGTTATGGTAACTAGAAATTGTATGGCGGTTCTAGCCATGTAATACCCATGCTTTTTTTTGTGTTAAATTTACAGTATTCCTCAATAAAAAATATTTAAAAAAAAACAAAAAAAAAACTTCACCATGCTGATCTTTAGTGGCAATTAGACAGCAAAACATAAAGATGGATATTTACATACTGTTAACTCTCAAGATGCCCCAATTTTTTTTCTTTTTAGCAAACACATTGCAGCAATCAGTAGAATAATGTAAAGTCTAGGTGTACATTAAGGCCAACAGGGGAGAGGGTATTGAGCATAAAAATCCAATGTATAAATATAAATATATAAGTTTATAAAATTAATTAATGGGGCAAGCTCAGATTGGATGACCCTAGCCTGCCCCTATGATGAGGCAGGCTAGGGACACCCCCAGAAGCCCCATGATGCACTGCCTTTTTCAAAGGCAGCACTATCTTTGAAACCACATGGGGTCGGGGGGCTATATGGGGGTTTTATTATTAAAAATATATATATATATATTTTTTTATTATTATAATTATTATTTACTGAATGCCTCAACCCCTAGAGGAACTTAGCACATCAGAAGCCTGCCCGGTAAATTGTGATTCAAACCCAGAAGTGATCACTCCCAGGGAGCGATAATTATGGGGCCCGGCAGTCAGAAACAGTATTGCAGGATACCTCGACATTGAGACATCGCTGCAATACTGTTTGAGCCAGGCATGTCCTTGGTCCTTAATGACCGTTTTTTGTAGGACATGCCTGGCACGTCCTCGGTTATTAAGGGGTTATGGTTAAAAATGTAATATAGAATTTTCATTGAAAGTTCTAAACTGCTGGTCATGCAGCATTCCTCACACTTTGTTCAGTCTCTACACATCACTTCAGGCTATATTTAAAAAAAGAAAAGAAAAAAAAAAAGGATATAATTGAAATCATTGTAACAAAAAATTAAATCATTGTAAAAAAAAACATTAGCTTCAAATTACAGCACATATATAAATGTCCACATCCAGATTTTTCTATATTTTACTCATACTGTCCTGAGTTTCCCTTTAAAATAATGGTACCCAGTATATTTTGAATATATGTAAACATATCCATCCTTTCTTGATAACTTAAAGGGACGTTAAGCTCAAAATTGAAAGGAACACTAAAGTAATTTATTAAATAATAACGGCAGAAGAAAAAAAAAAAAAAATGAATAAATGTAAAGACTAGGTCCAGGGCCATTTCTACTGTAGTGGCAGGCAGACGGGGCAGTGACCCGGTGACCCGGGGCGCATTAGGGAGCAGTGGGGAGCATTTTTTTCTGTGTAGGCATGTCTCTGTCTATTACTGTCTGTGTGTGAATGTCTTTGTCTTTTACTGTTTGTGTGTGCATGTCTCTATTACTGTCTGTGTGTGAATTTCTTTGTCTATTAATGTTTGTGTGTGCATGTCTCTGTCTATTACTCCTGTGAATGCATGTCTCTGTCTGTTACTGCATGTGTTTGTGTGTGTGAATGCCTATCTATCCCTGCCTGTGTGTGCATGTCTCTGTCTATTACTGCCTGTGTGTGAATGTCTCTGTTTATTACTGCCTGTGTGAGCATGTCTCTGTCTATTACTGCCTGTGTATGCATGTCTCTGTCTATTACTGCCCGTGTGTGAATGTCTCTGTCAGCCGCTCTGGAATCAATCCGGGATGTAACCCAACTGCTAGCGTGAATTGAAAGCACACGCTAGCACACTGAGAAATATCCAGGACGTGACCCACTCAGGAAGCAGATTAGAAGATAACAAAAATGAATATTGTTCAGAATGCAGGAAAGCCACAAAGGATAAAACGTCCCTTTAAGTAGTACAAAGAACAAAAAGGAAATGCTCTTACTTTGAAGCTTCTGAAAAAGGTCCTCTTTAGCAGGCTTGTAAAACAAAGGAAAAGTTCTCTTTTGCAGCTTGTAAAAGTATAATGTCCCTTTAAGCAGGTTTATAACAAACAGAAAGGCAAAGTTCTCTTTTGCAGCTTGTAAAAGTAAATGTCCCTTTTAAGCAGGTGTATAACAAACAGAAAGGCAAAGTTCTCTTTTGCAGCTTGTAAAAGTATAATGTCCCTTTAAGCAGGTTTATAACAAACAGAAAGGCAAAGTTCTCTTTTGCAGCTTGTAAAAGTAAATGTCCCTTTTAAGCAGGTGTATAACAAACAGAAAGGCAAAGTTCTCTTTTGCAGCTTGTAAAAGTAAATGTCCCTTTTAAGCAGGTGTATAACAAACAGAAAGGCAAAGTTCTCTTTTGCAGCTTGTAAAAGTAAAATGTCCCTTTAAGCAGGTCTTGTTTAACAAAGAATAGGTTTAAAGGTAAAGGCCAAAGCAAGGTCAGGCAGGCAGAAGTCGGCATCCAAATATCAGCAAAAGGTATAGGCAAAAGACAGGGTCAGGCAAGCAGAAGTCGGCATCCAAGTGTCAGCAAAAAGGGTAATAGCTACAGGCAAGGTCAGGCAGGCAGAAGTCAATGTCCAAATATCAGCAAGTAGGGATTAGGCAAGAGGCTTGGTCAGGCAGGCAGAAGTCGGTACACAGAAGAATAAAACTGATATGGTACTCACAATCCAGGGAAACAAACAAACGGGCCCAGATTCAGATCTCCCGCCGAGATTTAAAGGGCAGGAGCGTAACCGTCATCAGAGGGGTGTGAGAGAAAGCGTCATGTTGCTAAGCAACATGACGTCAGAGACACAGAGGAGTTCCGGGAGCCGCGGCGACACGGCGATGAACGGAAGCGCTCATGACAGCACCCCCTCCTCAAGGGCCCCTCCGGGGGACAGGACCAGGTCTATCAGGATGAGTCTTGTGGAAGGTCTTGACCAATATTGGAGCATTTACTTGATGAGCAGGTTCCCAAGAACGTTCCGTGACTGGATAACCCTTCCAATGAATGAGATAATACAATTTCTTGCCCCGCAATTTGGAATCTAGAATATGGCTGATCTCAAACTCAGGATGTCCATGCACCAATAACGGTGGAGGTTTAGAAAAAGGCTTAGAATACCTGTTAATCATCACAGGTTTTAAAAGAGAAACATGGAATACCGGATGGACTTTGAGAGACTTGGGTAAAGCTACCCGATAAGCAGTGGAACATACCTGACCCATTATTCGGAAAGGACCCACATATCGTGGTCCCAATTTGTTAGAAGGTTGTTTCAGGCGAAGAAATCGAGAGGAAATCCAAACTTTATCACCAGGGCGATATTTGGGAGCCTTTTTCCGTCGAAGATCCGAAAAGAACTTGTAACGTCTAGAAGTTACAGAAAGAATACGATGTATCTTCTGCCAATGTCGAGTTAATCTTCGGGCTGTAAGATCAGAAGCAGGATTCACTGTGGAGGAAGTATGCAAAGGGAACGTCCTAGGCTGATATCCGTAAGCTGCATGAAAAGGAGAAGTCTGAAGGGAGGAATTGTACCGGGCATTATGGGCCAATTCAGCCAAAGGAAGGTAAGAAGTCCAGTTAGAATGATAATGATCCACATAATGTCTAAGATATGTTTCAAGACACTGGTTTACTCTTTCAGTCTGACCATTCGATTGTGGGTGGTGAGAAGTAGAGAGAGATATAGTAGTACCAAAATGTTTACAAAGTGACCTCCAAAATCGAGAAACGAATTGTACCCCTCTATCTGAAACAATATCAAGAGGAAATCCATGGATTCTTACAATATGTAGAATAAAAAGTTCAGAGAGTCTTTTGGCAGATGGTAATCCTGGCAAGGGTACAAAATGAGCCGTCTTAGTGAACCTGTCGACCACCACCCAGATAGTATTGTTCCCAGTGGACAAGGGAAGATCGGTAATAAAGTCCATGGATACATGAGTCCAAGGCTGGTGAGGTATAGGCAATGGTTGGAGTAATCCTGAAGGAAGTTGGCGTGGAGTTTTGTTCATGGCACATTGTGTGCATACTGAGACGTAATCCTTCACATCTTGAGAGAGTGTAGGCCACCAGACATGTTGTTTGAGGTTTCGAGTGGTAATACTGATGCCAGGATGTCCAGAAAGGGGACTATCATGAGCCCAAAATAAAATCTTGGAACGAAGGCGTTCAGGAACAAAGAGTAAACCATTGGGAGGTTTACAGGACAAAGGAAGACGCTCTTGAGCGGACTGTAATTCTTGTAACCAAGAAGTTGTTAACTGGGCAATGACTTCATGAGGTTGGAGAATGGTACCAGACTCAGGAACTGGGGTATCTTGAAATTGTCTGGAAAGTGCGTCTGCTTTAATATTTTTTGAACCAGGTATGTAAGACAAATTATAGTGAAACCGAGAGAAGAATAAGGACCAGCGTGCTTGCCTGGAATTTAGTCGTTTGGCTGTTTGGAGATACAGAAGGTTCTTATGATCAGTAAGTATAGTAAATGGCAAAGAAGTACCTTCCAGCCAATGTCTCCATTCATCCAATGCCATCTTGATGGCAAGCAACTCTTTATTCCCTACGTCATAGTTAAATTCGGAAGGAGTGAATTTTTTAGAGAAAAAAGCAACAGGATGAATCCTTCCAGTCTCTGGTATTCGTTGAGACAGAACCGCTCCAGCAGCAACAGAGGAAGCATCCACCTCCAGAATAAATTGAAACTCAGGATTTGGATGACGAAGGATAGGAGCTGAGGAAAAAGCTTCTTTGAGAGATTCAAAAGCTTCTATAGCCTCAGACGGCCATACTTTACAGTTTTGTCCTTTTCTTGTGAGAGAAGTAAGAGGAGAAGTAATAGTAGCAAAATTCTTGATGAACTTTCTGTAATAATTGGCGAAGCCTAGGAAACGTTGTAAAGCCTTCAAAGAATCAGGTCTAGGCCAATCCAAAATGGCAGAAAGTTTAGTAGGGTCCATTTCGAATCCAGATGCCGATATTACATAACCCAGAAAGGGTATGATTTTTTGATGGAAAGAACATTTCTCCAGTTTAGCAAACAGATGGAATTCTCTTAGACGTTGAAGTACTTTCTTGACGTGGTGCACATGATCTTGGTGGTTCTGAGAAAAAATTAAGATGTCGTCCAGGTATATGATAACAAAAATATTCAAAAAATCACGAAAGATCTCATTTACAAAATGCTGGAAAACCGCCGGAGCATTGCATAGCCCAAAGGGCATGACCAAATATTCATAATGCCCAAATCGAGTGTTAAAGGCAGTCTTCCACTCATCTCCTTTGCGTATACGGATCAAGTTGTATGCACCACGTAGGTCGAGTTTGGTGAAAATGGTGGCTCCCTGAAGATAAGTAAAAAGTTCAGGAATAAGGGGCAGAGGATAACTGTTCTTGATGGTAATCTGATTCAATCCACGATAATCAATACAGGGTCTTAATCCGCCATCCTTTTTTCCCACAAAAAAGAAACCAGCCCCTACAGGGGAAGAGGAGGGTCGAATAAATCCTCTAGCCAGATTGTCTTTTATATATTCTTCCAGAGCCATGTTTTCTGGTTTAGAAAGTGGATATGTTTTGCCTCGAGGATAGGCAGCCCCAGGAAGGAGGTCAATGGGACAATCAAAAGGGCGATGAGGAGGAAGACGTTCCGCTTCTTTTTTGGAGAAGACATCCACAAAGTCATGGTAATGCATAGGTAAGGATTCCGGAGTTTCAACTGTGAGAGCAATAGTGAGTGGTAACTTAGTAATCTCTTGAAGACATTTAGTCTGGCATGTAGATCCCCAGGAAGTGAGTTCACCGAAAGTCCAAGAAAAAATGGGATTGTGAATCTGGAGCCAGGGTAATCCCAAGATAATGGGAGATTGCGGAGTGGGAATGACATCGAAACAAATTGTCTCAGAATGAAGTATTCCTACGGTGAGGATTAAGGGTTGAGTAGAAAACTGAATGTATCCAGAACCCAAAGGATCTCCACTGACCGTAGAGACTGAAATGGAATACTCCTTCTTTAGTAAGGGTATAGAATGAGTAGAAACAAATGTAGAGTCAATGAACACACCTCCAGCACCAGAATCAATTAGGGCTTGGGTATAGATCTTCTTTTGTCCAATTAGAAGAGTTACTGGAACAAAGAGTTTCTTGTATAGGGAATGACCACTATTTTGGCTTAACTCAGTTCCCTGGACTAGAGTTAAGCCCTGGCTTTTACTGGCCTAGTAGGACAATCCCTTAATAAATGTCCTTTAAGGCCACAGTACAGACATAAGCCAAGAGTCCGTCTTCTTAAGCGTTCAGTCTCAGTTAATTTTATACTTCCTACTTCCATGGGTTCAGCCTGATCAGTAGTAGGAGAGGCTGGAGTGACTGGACTAGAAAAACGAGGAGCTAAACGAAAAGGAGTTCGAGTGGCAGTCCTCTGTGTTCTATCCTTTTCTTGTTGGCGTTCACGAAACCTGGCGTCGAGACAGATACAGAGATTTATTAAGGCTTCTAAGGACTCTGGAAGTTCACGATACACCAATTCATCCTTGAGACGCTCAGAAAGTCCTTTACGGAAAGCGGCTCTGAGTGCTCCCTGATTCCAAGTGGTTTCAGAGGCAAGGGTGCGGAACTCAATTGCATATTGAGAGACTGGTTGATTTCCTTGACGTAAATCCAGGAGAGTTGCTTCAGCAGCGGATGACCTTCCAGGTTTATCGAATACGTTTGAGAATGTAGATAGAAATGTATCAACATCCAACAGTATAGGATCATTCTTTTCTAGCAAAGGTGACACCCAAGCCAAGGCTTTTCCTTTCATTAAGGAAATAAGAAACGTGATTCTAGAAGAGGCAGTAGCAAAGAGAGTAGGGCTATTTCGGAAATGAAGACGGCATTGATTCAAAAAGCCTCTACATTCTTCAGGATTCCCATCATATTTATCCGGAAGAGGAATCCTGGGACTTAGTTGTACCTGAGACTGATTGTTAGGAATCGGAGGAGGTAATGCCTCAATCGGATTTGGATTGGGATTAGGATTGGGAGGTGCGGTAGCAACCAAATTTTGTAATAGAGCAGTAATTTGATCAAGTTTAGTGTCCAGAGACTGCAAGTGAGTGGCATGAGAACCCAAGAGCTGTCCCTGGTGAGCCACGGCCATAGATAATTCAGTGGGGTCCATTTTTATGGCCCGTTTGTAATGTCAGCCGCTCTGGAATCAATCCGGGATGTAACCCAACTGCTAGCGTGAATTGAAAGCACACGCTAGCACACTGAGAAATATCCAGGACGTGACCCACTCAGGAAGCAGATTAGAAGATAACAAAAATGAATATTGTTCAGAATGCAGGAAAGCCACAAAGGATAAAACGTCCCTTTAAGTAGTACAAAGAACAAAAAGGAAATGCTCTTACTTTGAAGCTTCTGAAAAAGGTCCTCTTTAGCAGGCTTGTAAAACAAAGGAAAAGTTCTCTTTTGCAGCTTGTAAAAGTATAATGTCCCTTTAAGCAGGTTTATAACAAACAGAAAGGCAAAGTTCTCTTTTGCAGCTTGTAAAAGTAAATGTCCCTTTTAAGCAGGTGTATAACAAACAGAAAGGCAAAGTTCTCTTTTGCAGCTTGTAAAAGTATAATGTCCCTTTAAGCAGGTTTATAACAAACAGAAAGGCAAAGTTCTCTTTTGCAGCTTGTAAAAGTAAATGTCCCTTTTAAGCAGGTGTATAACAAACAGAAAGGCAAAGTTCTCTTTTGCAGCTTGTAAAAGTAAATGTCCCTTTTAAGCAGGTGTATAACAAACAGAAAGGCAAAGTTCTCTTTTGCAGCTTGTAAAAGTAAAATGTCCCTTTAAGCAGGTCTTGTTTAACAAAGAATAGGTTTAAAGGTAAAGGCCAAAGCAAGGTCAGGCAGGCAGAAGTCGGCATCCAAATATCAGCAAAAGGTATAGGCAAAAGACAGGGTCAGGCAAGCAGAAGTCGGCATCCAAGTGTCAGCAAAAAGGGTAATAGCTACAGGCAAGGTCAGGCAGGCAGAAGTCAATGTCCAAATATCAGCAAGTAGGGATTAGGCAAGAGGCTTGGTCAGGCAGGCAGAAGTCGGTACACAGAAGAATAAAACTGATATGGTACTCACAATCCAGGGAAACAAACAAACGGGCCCAGATTCAGATCTCCCGCCGAGATTTAAAGGGCAGGAGCGTAACCGTCATCAGAGGGGTGTGAGAGAAAGCGTCATGTTGCTAAGCAACATGACGTCAGAGACACAGAGGAGTTCCGGGAGCCGCGGCGACACGGCGATGAACGGAAGCGCTCATGACAGTCTCTGTCTATTATTGCCTGTGAGTGCATGTCTCTGTCTGTTACTGCCTGTGAGTACATGACTCTGTCTATTACTGCCTGTGTGTGAATGTCTCTGTCTATTACTGCCTGTGTGTGCATGTCTGTCTATTACAGCCTGTGTGTGAATATCTCTGTCTATTACTGTCTGTGTGTGCACGTCTCTGTCTATTACTGCCTGTGAGTACATGTCTCTGTCTATTACTGTCTGTGTGTGCACATATTTGTCTAATACTGTCTGTGTGTGCATATTTCTGTCTATTACTGTATGTGAGCGCATGTTGCTGTATATTACTGTCTGTGTGTGCATGTCTCTGTCTATTACTGCCTGTGTGTGCATGTCTGTCTATTACTGCCTGTGTGTGAATATCTCCATCTATTACTGCCTTTGAGTACATCTCTCTGTCTATTACTGCCTGTGTGTGCATGTCTCTGTCTATTACTGCCTGTGAGTACATGTCTCTGTCTATTACTGTCTGTGTGTGCACGTATCTGTCTAATACTGTCTAATTTCTGTCTATTACTGTATGTGAGCGCATGTCGCTGTATATTACTGTCTGTGTGTGCATATCTCAGTTTGTTACTGCCTGTGTGTGCATGTCTCCGTCTATTACTGTCTGTGAGTGCATTTCTCAGTCTATTACTGTCTGTGAGTGCATATCTCTGTCTATTACTGTCTGTGTGTGCATATCTCTGTTTATTACTGCCTGTGTGTGCATGTCTCTGTCTATTACTGCCTGTGTGCATGTCTCTGTTTTTTACTGCCTGTGTGTGCATGCCTCTGTCTATTACTGTCTGTGTGTGCATGTCTCTGTCTATTACTGCCTGTGATTGCATGTCTCTGTCTATTACTGTCTGTGAGTGCATGTATCTGTAAATTACTGTTTGTGTGTGCATATCTCTGTCTATTACTGCCTGTGTGTGCATGTCTCTGTCTATTACTGCCTGTGTGCATGTCTCTGTCTATTACTACCTGTGTGTGCATGTCTCTGTCTATTACTACCTGTGTGTGCATGTCTCTGTCTCGTACTGTCTGTGTGTGCATGTCTCTGCCTATTACTGTCTGTGTGTGCATGTCTCTGTCTATTACTGCCTGTGAGTGCATGTCTCTGTCTGTTACTGCCTGTGTGTGCATGTCTTTGTCTATTACTGCCTGTGTATGCATGTCTGTCTATTACTGCCTGTGTGTGAATGTCTTTTTTTATTACTGCCTGTGGTGCATGTCTCTGTCTATTACTACCTGTGTGTGCATGTCTCTGCCTATTACTGTCTGTGTGTGCACATCTCTGTCTATTACTGTTTGTGTTTGCATATCTCTGTCTAATACTGTTTGTGTGTGCATATCTATGTCTATTATTGTCTGTGTGTGCATAACTCTGTCTATTACTGCCTGTGTGCATGTCTCTGTCTATTACTTTCTGTGAGTGCATGTCTCTGTCTATTACTGTCTGTGTGCACATCTCTGTCTGTTACTGTCTGTGTGTGCATATCTCTGTCTAATACTGTCTGTGTGTGCATATCTCTGTCTATTACTGTCTGTGAGTGCATGTCTTAGTCTATTACTGTCTGTGAGTGCATATTTCTTTCTATTATTGTCTGTGTGTGCATATATCTGTCTATTACTGCCTGTGTGTGCATGTTTCTGTCAATTACTGCCTGTGTGCATGTCTCTGTCTATTACTGTCTGTGTGTGCATGTCTCTGTCTATTACTGACTGTGAGTGCCTGTGAGTGCATGTCTCTGTCTATTACTGTCTCTGTGTGCATGTCTCTGTCTATTACTGCTTTTGCATGCATGTTTCTGTCTGTTACTGCCTGTGTGTGCATGTCTCTGTCTATTACTGCCTGTGTGTGCATGTCTGTCTATTACTGCCTGTGTCTGAATGTATCTGTCTATTACTGCCTGTGAGTGCATGTCTCTGTATATTACTGCCTGTGAGTGTATGTCTCTGTCTATTACTGCCTGTGTGTGCATGTCTCTGTCTATTACTGCCTGTGTGTGCATGTCTGTCTATTACTGCCTGTGTCTGAATGTATCTGTCTATTACTGCCTGTGAGTGCATGTCTCTGTCTATGACTGCCTGTATGTGCATATCTCTGTCTATTACTGTTTGTGTGTGCATATCTCTGTCTAATACTGTCTGCGTGTGCATATCTCTGTCTATTACTGTCTGTGAGTGAATGTCTCAGTCTATTACTGTCTGTGAGTGCATATCTCTGTCAATTACTGTTTGTGTGTGCATATCTCTATCTATTACTGTCTGTGTGTGCATGTCTCTGTCTATTACTGCCTGTGTGTGCATGTTTCTGTCTATTACTGTCTGCGTGTGCATGTCCCTGTCTATTACTGTCTGTGAGTGCCTGTGAGTGCATGTCTCTGTCAATTACTGTCTGTGTGTGCGTGTATCTGTCTATTACTGCCTGTGAGTGCATGTCTCTGTCTGGTACTGCCTGTGTGTGCATGTCTTTGTCTATTACTGCCTGTGTATGCATGTCTGTCTATTACTGCCTGTGTGTGAATGTCTTTGTCTATTACTGCCTGTGGTGCATGTCTCTGTCTATTACTGTCTGTGAGTGCATGTCTCTGCCTATTACTGTCTGTGTGTGCACATCTCTGTCTATTACTTTTTGTGTGTGCATATATCTGTCTAATACTGTCTGTGTGTGCATATCTATGTCTATTATTGTCTGTGTGTGCATATATCTGTCTATTACTGCCTGTGTGTGCATATATATGTCTATTACTGCCTGTGTGTGCATGTCTCTGTCTATTACTGTCTGTAAGTGGATGTCTCAGTCTATTACTGTCTGTGAGTTCATATCTCTGTCTATTATTGTCTGTGTGTGCATATATCTGTCTATTACTGCCTGTGTGTGCATATATATGTATATATGTCTATTACTGCCTGTGTGTGCATGTCTCTGTCTATTACTGTCTGTGTGTGCATGTCTCTGTCTATTACTGACTGTGAGTGCCTGTGAGTGCCTGTCTCTGTCTATTACTGTCTGTGTGTGCATGTCTCTGTCTATTACTGCCTGTGTAAGCATGTCTCTGTCTATTACTGCCTGTGTGTGCATGTCTGTCTATTACTGCCTGTGTGTGAATGTCTCTGTCTATTACTGCCTGTGAGTGCATGTCTCTGTCTATTACTGTCTGTGAGTGCATGTCTCTTTCTATTAATGTCTGTGTGTGCACATCTCTGTCTATTACTGTTTGTGTGTGCATGTCTCTGTCTATTATTGTTTGTGTGTGAAAATATCTGTCTATTACTGCCTGTGAGGGCATGTATCTGTCTATTACTGTCTGTGTGTGCATATCTCTGTCTATTACTGTCTGTGTGTGCATATCTCTGCCTACTACTGCCTTTGAGTGTATGCCTCTGTCTATTACTGTCTGTGAGTGCATATCTCTGTCTGTTACTGTCTGTGAGCGCATGTCACTGTCTATTACTGCCTGTGTGTGCATATCTCTGTCTGTTACTGCCTGTGTGTGTGCATGCCTCTGTCTATTACTGGCTGTGAGTGCAGGTCTCTGTCTATTACTGTCTGTGAGTGCATGTCTCAGTCTATTAAAGTCTGTGAGTGCATATTTTTGTCTATTACTGTCTGTGTGTGCATATCTCTGTCTATTACTGTCTGTGAGTACATGTCTCTGTCTATTACTGTCTGTGAGTGCATGTCTCTGTCTATTACTGCCTGTGAGTGCATGTTTCTGTCTGTTACTGTCTGTGTGTGCACTTCTCTGTCTATCACTGTGTGTGTGTGTGCATATCTCCGTCTATTACTGTTTGTGTGTGCATATCTTTGTCTATTTCTGCCTGTGAATGCATGTCTCTGTCTATTACTGTCTGTGTGTGCATATCTCTGTCTATTACTGTCTGTGTGTGCATGTCTCTGTCTATTACTGCCTGTGAGTGCATGTCTCTGTCTATTACTGTCTGTGAGTGCCTGTGAGTGCATGTCTGTCTATTACTGTCTTTGTGTGCATGTCTCTATCTATTACTGCTTGTGAGTGCATGTCTCTGTCTATTACTGCCTGTGAGTGCATGTCTCTGTCTGTTACTGCCTGTGTGTGCATGTCTCTGTCTATTACTGCCTGTGTGAGCATGTCTCTGTCTATTACTGCCTGTGTGTGCATGTCTGCCTATTAATGCCTGTGTGTGAATGTCTCTGTCTATTACTGCCTGTGAGTGCATGCCTCTGTCTATTACTGTCTGTGAGTTCATGTCTCTATCTATAACTGTCTGGGTGTGCACATCTCTGTCTAATATTGTTTGTGTTTGCATATCTCTGTCTAATACTGTCTGTGTGTGCATGTCTCTGTCTATTACTGCCTGTGAGTGCATGTATCTGTCTATTACTGTCTGTGTGTGCATATCTCTGCCTATTACTGCATTTGAGTGCGTGTCTATGTCTATTACTGTCTGTGAGTGCATATCTCTGTCTATTACTGCCTTTGAGTGCATGTCTCTGTCTATTACTGTCTGTGTGTGCATATTTCTGTCTATTACTGTCCGTGAGCGCATGTCACTGTCTATTACTGTCTGTGTGTGCATATCTCTGCCTATTACTGCCTTTGAGTGCATGTCTCTGTCTATTACTGTCTGTGAGTGCATATCTCTGTATATTACTGTCTGTGAGCGCATGTCACTGTCTATTACTGTCTGTGTGTGCATTTCTCTGTCTTGTACTGCCTGTGTGTGCATGTCTCTGTCTATTACTGGCTGTGAGTGCATGCCTCAGTCTATTACTGTCTGTGAGTGCATATTTCTGTCTATTACTGCCTGTGTGTTCTTATCTCTGTCTATTACTGCCTGCGTGTGAATGTCTCTGTCTATTACTGCCTGTGTGCATGTCTCTGTATATTACTGCCTGTGTGTGCATGTCTCTGTCTATTACTGCCTGTGAGTGCATGTTTCTGTCTATTACTGTCTGTGAGTGCCTGTGAGTGCATGTCTGTCTATTACTGTCTTTGTGTGATTGTCTCTGTCTATTACTGCCTGTGAGTGCATGTCTCTGTCTGTTACTGCCTGTGTGTGCATGTCTTTGTCTATTACTGCCTGTGTGAGCATGTCTCTGTCTATCACTGCCTGTGTGTGCTTGTCTGTCTATTACTGCCTGTGTGTGAATGTCTATGTCTATTATTGCCTGTGAGTGCATGTATCTGTCTATTACTGTCTGTGAGTGCATGTCTCTGTCTATTACTGTCTGTGTGTGCACATCTCTGTCTATTACTGTGTGTGTGTGCATATCTCTGTCTATTACTGTCTGTGAGTGCATATTTCTGTCTATTACTGCCTGTGTGTTCTTATCTCTGTCTATTACTGCCTGCGTGTGAATGTCTCTGTCTATTACTGCCTGTGTGCATGTCTCTGTATATTACTGCCTGTGTGTGCATGTCTCTGTCTATTACTGCCTGTGAGTGCATGTTTCTGTCTATTACTGTCTGTGAGTGCCTGTGAGTGCATGTCTGTCTATTACTGTCTTTGTGTGATTGTCTCTGTCTATTACTGCCTGTGAGTGCATGTCTCTGTCTGTTACTGCCTGTGTGTGCATGTCTCTGTCTATTACTGCCTGTGTGAGCATGTCTCTGTCTAACACTGCCTGTGTGTGCATGTCTGTCTATTACTGCCTGTGTGTGAATGTCTATGTCTATTACTTCCTGTGAGTGCATGTATCTGTCTATTACTGTCTGTGAGTGCATGTCTCTGTCTATTACTGTCTGTGTGTGCACATCTCTGTCTATTACTATGTGTGTGTGTGCATATCTCTGTCTATTACTGTTTGTGTGTGCATATCTCTGTCTATTTCTACCTGTAAGTGCATTTCTCTGTCTATTACTGTCTGTGTTTTCATATCTCTGTCTATTACTGTCTGTGTGTGCCTATCTCTGTCTATTACTGTCTGTGTGTGAATGTCTTTGTCTATTACTGTCTGTGAGTGCATGTCTCTGTCTATTACTGCCTGCGTGTATAGTATTTTTAAAACATAAACAGCTATTACAATTCTTTATCATATTATTTATGTGCACAATATCTCATAGACTTTAATAGTGAATTTTGTAAAAAATAATTAATACAACTTTTCTAAATAATTGTAATAGACCTCTAAATATGTTACAAATACACCCAGTGACATATTGCAATCCTTTAGAAAATCTTACCTGATGACTTTTTTGCAAAGTTCAACTTTAAAGTCTATAGGAAGTTTTGTAGATACATTTTAGATAAGAATTTAAAGGGATTGATATGCATTAAACAAATAAATATGCATAGCTATGAGAAAAGTATAAATAGAATGTAATGAGTAAAAGATATAAAGATATTTAGATATTATCGTTTACCCACAGAATATCTTAAAATATTGATAGAAGAAATTAATCCTATTTTAGAGAAAGATTTTAATTATTATTTCTCCAATAATAATCCAATATCAACTTATTTTTCTGTGGCTAACATTACCCTAATACCAAAAAAAGGTAAACATTTAGAAGAGCCTGCTTCATACAGACCAATATCGGTATTGAATGCAAATTATAAAATATTAACGTCTATAATAGCTGTCTTTATAAAAATATACATCCTGACCAAACTGGCTTTATAGTATCAAGAAAATCATCTAAAAATATTCGTAAAGTTACAACTTTTTTTAGATTATATGCCAAAAAAGCCTTTGATTCGATTGAATGGGAGTATTTGTTTAATGCATTGGAAAAATTCGGCTTTAAAAATCATTTTCTTCAATTTATACATAATATATATAGAAACAAGATATCCTATATATTGATTAATGGCTCATTAACTTCTGGAATCCTGCTAAAGAAAGGGACGAGACAAGGTTGCCCGCTTTCCCCCCTACTTTTTAATATCGCATTAGAACGCCTGGCTATTTGGTTAAGGGACGTAATGATGTCGCGAACATCAAATTTTGCGTTCGCGTACCGAGAACGCGAACTTCAGCAAAAGTTTGCAAACGGGCGAACCGCCATTGACTTCAATAGGCAGGCGAATTTTAAAACCCACAGGGACTCTTTCTGGCCACAATAGTGATGGAAAAGTTGTTTCAAGGGGACTAAAACCTGGACTGCGGCATGCCGGAGGGGGATCCATGGCAAAACTCCCACGGAAAATTACATATTTGATGCAGAGTCTGGTTTTAATCCATAAAGGGCATAAATCACCTAACATTCCTAAATTGTTTGGAATAACATGCTTTAAAACATCAGGTATGATGTTGTATCAATCAGGTAGTGTAGGGTTACGCCCGCTTCACAGTGAAAGACCAAACTCCCTGTTTAACGCACCGCAAACAGTCCATTTGCACAACCACGAACTCCCCATTTGCACAAGGTTGGATACCAAGCTAGCCATGTCCCGTTCCTTGTCCTCACTGATGTCATTGAAGGTCTCTTCCTCCACCCAGCCATGTACAACACCAAGGGCCTCCTGAAAGGTGACAACAAGCCCCCTGGGACACCTGCTGTGTTTGGTCTTCCAACTCCTCAAAGCCACCTTCCTCCTCTGACTCCTCTTCTTCAGACTCCTCTCTCTGCGTTGCCTATCTCTGCATTATTATAAGGTGTGTTAAGTAGTACTATTCCTATCAGTTTAATCCCTGTTATGTCCCCTATCAGGGGACGTGTATATGGCATGGATTTTAGGAACCGGGAGATGGAAAAAGATGCTTGGTCGGTCCTCCTACTTCAAATTTGGGGCACTGCGCGTGCAATCTACTGTGCCACCAGATATGAGTGGTGTGTTAAGTAGTACTATTCTTATCAGTTTAATCCCTGTTACGTCCAGTATCAGGGGACGTGTATATGGCATGGATTTTAGGAACCGGGAGATGGAAAAAGATGCTTGGTCGGTCCTCCTACTTCAAATTTGGGGCACTGCACATGCAATCTACTGTGCACCAGATGGGATTTGTTATCACTAAACTTAGAGCTGAGGCCAGCAAACGTGTATTTAGGCAATAGTTTCTAAAAGCTGAAAAAAAAGAGTTAACTCTTTATGAAATGATACTTGTTATGGTTTTCTTGGAGCCCTTCTTAGGCGCTGGCTTGCTGGTTCAGGCATTGCTGCTGGGAAATAAGCTCTTCACAACAAAATAACTAATGCTTCTGTAACAGTGCTCCCTTTCTGTGGAACACTCTGGCAGACATGGTCTGACCCCTTTTCGGGGCAGTCTAAGGCTGCCCAGACCGCTGGTTATGCGGGGCTGAGGTCGGTTTGTCTGGACTACCCGTCGGCGTTGCCATTCTGTTTCCCAGGTCTGTAAGTAATGGTGAACTTGAAGGGTTGCAATGATAAGCTCCAACGTAATAGCCTGCCGTTATCTCCAGAGACCCGGTTCAGCCACACCAACGGGTTATGGTCGGTGACCAGAGTGAACTCCTGACCATATAAATAGGGAGTCAATTTCTTTAATGCCCACACCAAAGCCAAACACTCCTTTTCGACCGCTGCATAGCTGACTTCGCGGGGCAGGAGCTTCCGGCTGATGTAGGCAACTGGATGCTCCCCTCCATCTTCGCCTACTTGGCTGAGGACGGCTCCCAGCCCGAACATGGAAGCATCTGTATGGACGATAAAACGTTTGTTAAGGGCTGGGGCCGCCAAGACAGGAGCGTTAATTAGAGCATTTTTGAGAGCCTGGAAAGCCGTTTCACAGTGGGGAGACCACAGGACCTGTCGAGGTAAGTTCTTCTTGGTCAAGTCAGTCAGGGGTTTGGCAAGTGTGCTGTAGTCTGGTACGAACCGTCTATAGTACCCTGCCGTGCCCAGGAAGGCTAGGACCTGAGTCTTAGTGATGGGGGTGGGCCAATTGGCGACAGCTTCTATTTTGGCCGGCTCTGGTCGCTGCTTTCCACACCCCACCCGGTGACCCAGGTATTGTACCTCGGCCATCCCAAAGTGGCATTTTTCTGGCTTCAGAGTCAGGCCAGCAGCCCGGATCTGATCCAGAACCATTCCCACATGAGCTAAGTGGTCCTCCCAGGACTCACTGTGGATCGCTATGTCGTCCAGGTAGGCGCAAGCAAAACTCTGGAAGCCATCCAGGAGCCTATCCACCAAGCGCTGGAATGTAGCTGGGGCATTCTTCATCCCAAACGGCATTAACCTAAACTGATATAAGCCGAATGGGGTGACGAATGCCGACTTGGGGATAGCCTCCGGGGCCAGGGGAATCTGCCAGTAACCTTTGCAGAGGTCAATAGTGGTCAGGTAATTTCCCCTGGCTATACGATCGAGTAGCTTGTCTACCCTGGGCATAGGGTAAGCATCCGTCACGGTATTTTCATTGAGCCTCCGATAGTCTACTCAGAACCGGGTGGTCCCATCTTTCTTGGGCACCAAGACAACTGGGGAGGCCCAGGGACTATCGGAGGGCTCAATTACCCTGACCTGGAGCATCTCATCGATCTCCTTCTTTATTCCTGTCCTAACTGCTTCGGGGATTCGGTACGGAGCCTGGCGCAAGGGAGCTTGTCCCGGAGTATCTACCTGGTGGGTGGTTAAAGTAGTGTACCCTGGCTTCGGGGAGAAGGTGAGGTGTTTGGACTGGAGGAGTTGGTTGAGCTGCTCCCTTTCAGTGGGGCTAAGTCGGTCCCCTATCTGAACCTGCGCCACTATACCTGTGGGGAGGCTCTTTTCTAATAGGTCTGGAATGGGTAAACTGTCGGGGTCTTCCTGAGGGGAACAACATACGGCCGTCACGTTCTCTGGTCGCTCAAAATATTCCTTGAGCATGTTTACATGGAATGTCTTTCTAAGATTGTTGTCGTGGCAGCTAGCTATCACATAAGTGGTGTCTCCCCTTTTCTCTACGATCTGGTAGGGACCCTGCCAGGACGCCTGCAATTTGTCTGTCTTCACCGGCTTAAGTACTAACACCTTTTGTCCTATGGTGAAGATTCTCTTTCGGGCCCCCCGATCGTACCATACTTTCTGTCTTCTCTGGGCCAACTGGAGATTAGCCCGCATGGATTTGGCTAATTGCTCCATTCGGTCCCTGAGTTCCAGCACGTATGGCACAATGGGGACACCGTCAGCCTCCATCTCTCCCTCCCAGTGCTCCCGGATCAGGTTTAGGGGTCCCCGTACCTTTCTTCCGTAGAGCAACTCGAAGGGAGAGAACCCTGTCGTTTCCTGGGGCACCTCCCGATAAGCAAATAGGAGGTGCGGCAGGAAGCGTTCCCAGTCTCGGTATTCCTGAGTGAACATCTTGAGCATTTGCTTGAGGGTCCCATTGAACCTCTCACACAGCCCGTTCGTCTGGGGGTGGTATGGGGAGCTCAGGAGGGACTTAATTTTGCAAATCTGCCAGAGTTGTTGGGTCAATTCAGCCGTAAATTGGGTACCTCGGTCGGATAGGATTTCTTTTGGAAATCCTACCCGGGAGAACACCTGTACTAGTGCATTCGCTACCGTATCCGCTTGTATGTTGGATAGGGCGACAGCCTCTGGGTACCTGGTAGCGTAGTCCACTACGGTAAGAATGTATCGCTTACCGGAGGGACTAGGGGTAGCCAGTGGTCCCACTAGGTCAATAGCAACCCGGCTGAAGGGTTCCTCTACAATGGGCATATTTACTAGCTGGGCTTTAGGGTGATCGCCTCGCCTTCCTACTCGTTGACACACATCGCAGGTGTTACAGTAAGTTCTAACGTCAGCGTGCACCCCTGGCCAAAAGAACGTGTGAGTAATGCGGTGTAGGGTACGGGTAACGGCTAGGTGGCCTGCTAAGGGGATGTCGTGGCCTATTTTGAGGATTTCTTGACGGTATTTGTGGGGCACTACCAGCTGTCGCCTACGCTGTCCCCTTTTCTCTGTCCAGCGGTATAGTTTCCCTTTTTCCCATAAGAATGTTTCGTTATCTGCCCCGCCCCCTCCGGTCTCTGCTCGTTCCCGGTACTTTTGTAAGGTCGGGTCAGTCTTAGACTCTGCCTCGAAAGCATCTGGGGTGTCCCACTCTAACGGCCACAGTCTGTCCGGATCGCTTGTGCTCTGGCACCAAATGACTCTGTACCAGCGTGATAGTAGCCCCTGTGTCTCGCAATCCCTCGGTAGATCGCCCCTCGAGCCATACCCTCTGCCGATGGTGCTGGCGGTTATCTGAGGCAGCATATAAAGGGTCTGCCTCGTGAAGCGGCCCCACATATCTCTCCATAGGGGCCTCTTGGTTAACACAGAGGGCCCGGGCCGGACGATAGGACCCAGAGGGGTAATTGTAATTCCTGGGTGTCTGGTGCGTATTAAGGGGGCAGCTAGCCATGAAATGCCCTGGTTGCTTGCATCTGTGGCAAGTCGGTCTGGGACGCTCAGAGCTGTTATTGGGTGGTCCTGAGTGTCGGACGGGCCCTGTGGGTACCGGGGCTCGGAATTCAGCACGAGGGGGTGCATGGTAAACCTCTCTGGGTTCGACCCGTGCTGGAGCTCGGTAGTTCATGGGTTCGTGAAGACGGGAGTCATAATGTTCATCGGCCAATTTGGCTGCTTCTTCTAAGGTAGAAGGCCGCCTGTCTCGCAGCCATTCCTTCCCTTGCTGTTCCATGCCATTATAAAAATGTTCTAAGAGAAACAATTGTAAAATTTCCTCCCCAGTTACCGCTTTACTTCCGCTCAGCCAGTGATTTGCCGCTCTCCGCATTCGGTGCGCCCATTCCATATGGGTATCGTTAGGCTTCTTTTCCGTGCCCCGAAACTGTCGGCGATACGTGTCCGGAGTTACAGCGTACCGTCGCAACAGTGTCTCCTTAACTAGCTCATACTGTGTCACTTCATCAGCACCCAGAGTACGAAAGGCTTCCAGGGCTCGCCCGGATAGTTTCCCAGACAATATCGTGGGCCACTCTCTGTTGGGAATCTGGTGCAGGGCACATTGCCTTTCGAAGTCCGCCAAATATTCATCAATCCCTGTCTCGCTCTCTAGGAAGGGTCGAAATGCCGCATAGGGTATCTTGGGCCTCCCAGCATTTTCGACAGGGATGATTACCTGCGGGGCTTCAGCATTGCGGTGTGCGTTCGCTAGGTTGAGTTCATGGGCTCGAGTCTCTCGTATATCCTCGTCCGCCTCCGCCATCAACTGCTGTACCAATTCCATGGAGGGGTTCGGCCCGTATAATGAGAGCCTTTCCCGAACAATCCTGTTTTTTTCGTCACTAATCGTGGTCGGTGTTTCCGCCATTGTGAAGCTCTGATCCAGTTCGGTCAATTCTGCGATCAGCTCTCTCCTCGGCCGGTTGCTGGCGTACCCCCCTCTGCTTTCAAGTAAATCCTTTAGGGTTGTACGCTTCAATTTTTCGTAAGCGCTCTCCATCCGTTCTGTACCTGTCCTAGGAAATCCAGGAAAATCCCGCCGCTGCCGCCAAATGTTACGGTTACCCTTAGTCTCGCTGAGAGATGGACCGCTTAGTAGCCTGGATCCCTATTGCTAAAGAGGGGAGAAGCTGCTTTCCATAGTATTCTATATGAGTCTCGCAAATATAGAATAATCTCCCTTAGCTGCAGTACAGCTAGGATACCCTTCTGCCCACAAAAACGAGTCAACGCTGCGATTGAGGGTCAAACAAGAACTCAGGACTGGGATGCCCAGCCTGCTTTTTATTAAGGTTACATGCACACAGGGCACTCCCAGGGGGAGAGGGGGGGAAGCACAAAATCCCCCATCACACATTTAGATAGAGAGCACTGTCCTTTGACAGGCCACAATAGGATTACCGTACTTAAGATAACAAGTTTACAAGTTCATCTTATCAATTAGCAGTCTGGCTCCAGAGGTGATTAGACAATGGGATTTGTTATCACTAAACTTAGAGCTGAGGCCAGCAAACGTGTATTTAGGCAATAGTTTCTAAAAGCTGAAAAAAAAAGAGTTAACTCTTTATGAAATGATACTTGTTACGGTTTTCTTGGAGCCCTTCTTAGGCGCTGGCTTGCTGGTTCAGGCATTGCTGCTGGGAAATAAGCTCTTCACAACAAAATAACTAATGCTTCTGTAACACAGGAGATGGAAAAAGATGCTTGGTCGGTCCTCCTACTTCAAATTTGGGGCACTGTGCATGCAATCCACTGTGCCACCAGATATGAGTGTTGTGTTAAGTAGTGCTATTCTTATCAGTTTAATCCCTGTTACGTCCCCTATCAGGGGACGTGTATATGGCATGGATTTTAGGAACCGGGAGAGGGAAAAAGATGCTTGGTCGGTCCTCCTACTTCAAATTTGGGGCACTGCGCGTGCAATCTAATGTGCCACCAGATAGGAGTGGTGTGTTAAGTAGTACTATTCCTATCAGTTTAATCCCTGTTATGTGCCTTTTTTATTGGTTTGGTTTTTGAAGCCACGGTGCTGCACCAGAGGCCAGAAAAATTTGGCATGTACACATGCCTGAAAAATTAGGTATTGTTGCAGCCGCTGCTGTAGCAGCGGCCAGAAAAATTGATGTTTGTTTCCCAGGCAGAAAGTGTCCTAAAACATTGCGGCTTGAACCCTAGTTGGTGGCGGATAAGTCACGCAAGTCATCCGGCATTCAGAGATAAAATACAGCAGCGTGTGGACCATTTTTAGCCCAAGGCAGCTCATCTCATCAGGCCTTTTTTTGTCGAATGTATCGCCCACTGTCAGTCCCTTCAGGATCCATCCCTCATTCATCTTAATAAAGGTGAGGTAATCTAGACTTTTTTGACCTAGGCGACTTCTTTTCTCAGTGACAATACCTCCTGCTGCACTGAAGGTCCTTTCTGACAGGACACTTGAAGCGGGGCAGGCCAGAAGATCTATTGCAAATTGGGATAGCTCAGGCCACAGGTAAAGCCTGCACACCCAGTAGTCAAGGGGTTCCTCGCTCCTCAGAGTGTCGAGATCTGCAGTTAAGGCGAGGTAGTCTGCTACCTGTCAGTCGAGTCATTCTCTGAGGGTGGACCCCGAAGGGCTGTGTCGATGCATAGGACTTTAAAAGCTCCACATGTCCTCCATCAACAACACATCTGTAAAGCATCCTGTCCTTGCCGGCGTGGTCGTGGGAGGAGGAGGATTACTTTCACCTCTTCCCCTGTTAGATTCCCGTTGTGCTGTGACATCACCCTTATACGCTGTGTAAAGCATACTTTTTAATTTCTTTTGGAACTGCTGCATCCTTTCCGACTTGTGGTAATTCGGTAACATTTCTGGCATTTTATGCTTATACCGGGGGTCTAGTAGCGTGGACACCCAGTACAGGTCGTTCTCTTTCAGCTTTTTTATACGAGAGTCCCTCAACAGGCACGACAGCATGAAAGACCCCATTTGCACAAGGTTGGATACCAAGCTACTCATGTCCTGTTCCTCGTCCTCAGTGATCTCACTGAAGGTATCTTCTTCCCCCCAGCCACGTACAACACCACGGGTATCAGATAGGTGACAACAAGCACCCTGGGATGCCTGTTGTGGTTGGTCTTCCTCCTCCTCCTCAAAGCCACATTCCTCCTCTGACTCCTCTTCCTCACAATCCTCTTCCAGCGTTGCTGCTGGTCCAGCAAGCGATGCTGATAAGGCTGTTTCTGGTGGTGATGGTGACCTCAACTCTTCCTCTTTACGCTCATCTACGACCTGATCCAGCACTCTTCGCAGGGCACGCTCCAGGAAGAAAACAAATGGTATGATGTCGCTGATGGTGCCTTCAGTGCGACTGACTAGGTTTGTCACCTCCTCAAAAGGACGCATGAGCCTAAAGGCATTGCGCATGAGTGTCCAGTAATGTGACAAAAAATTCCCAGCTCCGCAGAGGCTGTCCTAGCACCCCGGTCATACAAATAGTCGTTAACAGCTTTTTCTTGTTGGAGCGGGCGGTCGAACATTAGGAGTGTTGAATTGCAACGTGTCGGGCTGTCGCAAATCAAGCGCCTCACTGGCATGTTGTTTCGCTGCTGGATATCTGAAAAGTGCGCCATGGCCGTGTAGGAATGCCTGAAATGGCCACACACCTTCCTGGCCTGCTTCAGGACGTCCTGTAAGCCTGGGAACTTATGCACAAAGCATTGTATGATCAGATTACACACATGTGCCAGGCACGGCACATGTGTCAACTTGCCCAAATTCAATGCCGCCACCAAATTGCTTCCGTTGTCACTAACCACTTTGCCGATATCCAGTTGGTGTGGAGTCAGCCACTGATCTACCTGTGCGTTCAGGGCGGACAGGAGTGCTGGTTCGGTGTGACTCTCTGCTTTCAGTAGATATGTGCACGGCTAAAAAATTTGGTTAGTTTTCGGTTCGGATCAATTCGGACTTTTCGAATTTCGGTTTGGATCAAATCGAATTCGGCAAAATTTGAATGAATTTGTTTCGGATTTATTCAGATTCGAATAAATTTGTTTTGGATTTATTCGGATTCGAATAAATTCGGCTGAATTTGGTTCTATTCGGTCCCGAAATTCGGTATGTTTTAGTACACTAACACCGATTTAGTACACTAATAAAAGTCATTAATACCCATAAACTACCTATGAACCACTAAACCGAGGCCCCCCCCACATCGCAAACCCTATAATAACATTATTTATCCCCTAATCTGCCGACCGTATATCGCCGCAACCTACATTATCCCTATGAACCCCTAATCTGCTGTCCCTAACATTGCCAACCCCTATATTATAGTTATTAACCCCTAATCTGCCCCCCCCAACATCGCCGCAATCTAACTACAAGAATTAACCCCTAATCTGCCGACCGGATATCGCCGCCGCCTGCTATTAACCCCTAATCTGCTGTCCCTAACACCGCCGACCCCTACATTATAGTTATTAACCCCTAATCTGCCCCCCCCAACGTCGCCGCAATCTAACTACAAGTATTAACCCCTAATCTGCCGACCGGATATCGCCGCCACCTACATTATAGCTATTAACCCCTAATCTGCTGTCCCTAACATCGCCGACCCCTACATTATAGTTACTAACCCCTAATCTGCCCCCCAACGTCGCCGCAATCTAACTACAAGTATTAACCCCTAATCTGCCGACCGTTAATCGCCTCCACCTACATTATAGCTATTAACCCCTAATCTGCTGTCCCTAACATCGCCGACCCCTACATTATAGTTATTAACCCCTAATCTGCCCCTCCCAACGTCGCCGCAATCTAACTACAAGTATTAACCCCTAATCTGCCGACCTGATATCGCCGCAACCTAAAATTATAGCTATTAACCCCTAATCTGCTGTCCCTAACATCGCCGACCCCTACATTATAGTTATTAACCCCTAATCTGCCCCCCCAATGTCGCCGCAATCTAACTACAAGTATTAACCCCTAATCTGCCAACCGTTAATCGCCGCCACTATAATAAATGTATTAACCCCTAAACCGCCGCACTCCCGCCTCGCAAACACTATAATACATTTTATTAACCCCTAGTCTGCCCTCCCTAACATCGCCGCCACCAACCTACAATTATTAACCCCTAATCTCCCGCTCCCAACGTCACCGCTACTATAATAAGGTTATTAACACCTAAGTCTAACCCTAACCCTAACACCCCCTAACTTAAATATAATTTAAATAAAACAAAATAAATTTACTATAGTTAAATAAATGAATCCTATTTAAAACTAAATACTTACCTGTAAAATAAACCCTAAGCTAGCTACAATATAACTAATAATTACATTGTAGCTATTTTAGGATTTATATTTATTTTACAGGCAACTTTGTATTTATTTTAACTAGGTACAATAGTTATTAAATAGTTAATTACTATTTAATAGCTACCTAGCTAAAATAAATACAAATTTACCTGTAAAATAAATCCTAACCTAAGTTACAATTACACCTAACACTACACTATCAATAAATTAATTAAATAAATGAATCCTATTTAAAACTAAATACTTACCTGTAAAATAAACCCTAATATAGCTGCAATATAACTAATAGTTACATTGTAGCTATTTTAGCATTTATATTTATTTTACAGGCAACTTTGTATTTATTTTAACTAGGTACAATAGCTATTAAATAGTTATTGACTATTTAATAGCTACCTAGTTAAAATAATTACAAAATTACCTGTAAAATAAATCCTAACCTAAGTTACAATTAAACCTAACACTAGACTATCATTAAATAAATTAACTACAAGTACCTACAATTATCTACAATTAAATAAACTAAACTAAAGTACAAAAAAAAATAAAAAACACTAAATTACAAAAACAAACAAACACTTTATTACAAAAAATAAAAAAATATTACAAGAATTTTAAACTAATTAAACCTAATCTAAGCCCCCTAATAAAATAACAAAGCCCCCCAAAATAAAAAATGCCCTACCCTATACTAAATTACAAAAGTTAACAGCTCTATTACCTTACCAGCCCTTAAAAGGGCCTTTTGCGGGGCATGCCCCAAAGAAAACAGCTCTTTTGCCTGTAAAAAAAAACACAATACCCCCCCCACATTACAACTCACCACCCACATACCCCTACTCTAACCCAAACCCCCCTTAAATAAACCTAACACTACCCCCCTGAAGATCTCCCTACCTTGAGTCATATTCACCCAGCCGGGCCGAAGTCTTCATCCAATGGGGCAGAAGAGGACATCCAGACCGGCAGAAGTCTTCATCCAAGCGGGGCAAGAAGATGTCTTCCATCCATCAGAAAAGTACCAAAAAACAAACAAACACTAAATTACCAAAAATAATAAAATATTACAATAATTTTAAACTAATTACACCTAATCTAAGCCCCCTACTAGCTATTAATATAGCTACAATATAACTAATAGTTACATTGTAGCTATTTTAGGATTTATATTTATTTTACAGGCAACTTTGTATTTATTTTAACTAGGTACAATAGTTATTAAATAGTTAATAACTATTTAATAACTACCTAGCTAAAATAAATACAAATTTACCTGTAAAATAAATCCTAACCTAAGTTACAATTACACCCAAAATTACACTATCTTTAAGTTAGTTAAATAAATTAATCATATTTAAAACTAAATACTTACCTGTAAAATAAACCCTAATATAGCTACAATATAACTAATAGTTACATTGTAGCTATTTTAGGATTTATATTTATTTTACAGGCAACTTTGTATTTATTTTAACTAGGTAAAATAGCTATTAAATAGATATTTACTGTTTAATAGCTACCTAGTTAAAATAATTACAAAATTACCTGTAAAATAAATCCTAACCTAAGTTACAATTAAATCTAACACTACACTATTATGAAATAAATTAAATAAATTAAGTACAGGTACCTACAATTAAATACAATGAAATAAACTAAACTAAAGTACAAAAAAACAAACACTAAATTACAAAAAATAAAAAAAATTACAAGAATTGTAAACTAATTATACCTAATCTAAGCCCCCTAATAAAATAACAAAGCCCCCCAAAATAAAAAAATGCCCTACCCTATACTAAATTACAAAAGTTAACCGCTCTATTACCTTTGAAGTGCAGTAGGGGAATGGTTAAGGTGTATGCACTGTTATTCAAAAAATATATAAATAGTCTTATGAATAAGTCCTTGTAAGGCCACTGCACAAATTTGGCTGTTTGTAAAGGTAGAAATGTGGCGGTGTTCCCCAAAACAACCCCCACAATAATGTTATTCACAAGGGACCACTCCCAGACATCCGTATATACAAAAGATAAAATGACTGACTCACCACTCTTCAGTCTCTTGGTGAGGTGTTTCCTCAGATCAGGATGCTGTGTCCAGTCTTGGTGTGAACAGTTGAGCCTTATAATCCAGGGTTTTTACTTTCTGCCCATTATTTCACTTTTGGGGCCATAAAAACGTCCACCTGTGTCCCTTGGTGAAAAGACAGCCAATGCAGTGTGCCACTAGCCCACCAACCGCAATTTATATCCAAATCTTGTGCTCACTGTTTGGCCAAATAATAAGCTAAGCATCAGAAAAAATGTATAATAGGAGCACCAAGTATATGGATAAAAAATCAAACTTTATTTAGAACATAAAGGGTATCTTTACCCCTGGGTAAGAACATACATATAAAGTAGTCAAACAGATGAAAAAGGCTGACCGGTTTCGGCTGTTGCCTTACTCCTAGCCTGCTTAAAACTGTCTAGCAGTTCCCTGTTTAAAAACCATCATCTGAAATCCTATTGGTTCAAAAATCCACACCCCTCATTGTAACTCCCTTCAGCTTAATTCAATCAACCCTCCTTTTCAACACAGCTGTACTTGTCTAATAGTTCAACATTACAAATTTGATTACTAAGATTATATTTCTAATCTCCTACTTGTCACTAACATTCAATAAGAACCAAACAGTGGAAAACATGGAGGAAACTGTTGTATGAGTCTATTAAACATTCACTTTACATCACTGTGTAGGAAAACTGTCTTAGAGCTTGAACCGCTTTATATATAGACATTAGTATAGACATTAGTATTGTGTATTCCTAGTGTTTACCCTGTCTTTTTAAACAGCTCTCACATCTCCTACCTCATAGCGGTTCCTATTTCTTTATATTCATCTTAGACCGCCTATGTTATTGTGGGAAGAAGTGTATTGTGCTTCAAAATCTGTATTCGTTCGTAATTACTGATCACTACTAGAAGCCATTTACAAATCCCAATTGGTCAGATAACATGTATGTCAGCCAATCGGGTGCGGTATACCAAACTCCAGCTGTATTGCATGGAGTCTTAAAGGTAGCTATAGGTCTCTGTTTATTAGATCCTGATTGGTCGAATATCGTGTGTATGCACCAATCAAAATGTAGCCTGTCACAACACCACATCGTGTGTGGGGTATTAAACCCTTCCTAAGTTGTCATTGTTCAGTCTCTGGTCTCTCTTATTATTGACACTATGTGTTCATATTTCGTGAACAACATTTTTTTTTTTTTTTAATATGTGTATAGTGTGTATTTATATGTTGTGAGCGTGCTTGGTTAGATAGCGTGTATGTCGGCCAATCGGGTGCGGTTTACCAAACTCCAGCTCATTGCATGGAGTCTTCAAGGTAACTATAGGTCTCTGTTTATTAGATCCTGATTGGTCGAATATCGTATGTATGCGCCAATCAAAACGTAGCCTGTCACAACACCACATCGTGTGTGGGGTATTATACCCTTCCTGAGCTATCATTGTTCAGTCTCTGGTCTCTCCTATTATTGACACTATGTGTTTATGACTCGTGAACAACATTTTGGAATGTGTGTATAATGTGTATTTATATGTTGTGAGCGTGCTTGTCAGTTAAGGTGTATGTCCCCACCTCTATTAAAGATCGTTAGAGCCGGATGGGCTAGTGTTGGGGGACATTTCTTGTATTTTAAAGTGTGTTACCTTTAGTATAATGTACTTTTAAGAACCACAGTTTAAATAAATATATACATATACTATGTAAGGGGCCAAGTGTAATTACGTTTTAACTATGTGCCTATTTGTAGTAGATGTCTTAAATAAGTGGTGAATTTTTGTTTACTATTTTAAGTGTACTTTACCTAAATTATTCTGATCCATTGTACTTAGCATCATAAATGTGCTGCTTATTATCAAGGACCTTGGGTGTTTGTACATTATCTATGTATTTAACCTAAGTTACCTCTGACAAAATACACTCGTTCAGACCATGAATGAGCTGCTTCTTACCAAGGACCTGGAGTGTTTAAGTGTATTATAACCTAAGTTACCTCTGACAAAATACACTCGTTCAGACCATGAATGAGCTGCTTCTTACCAAGGACCTGGAGTGTTTAAGTGTATTATAACCTAAATTTCCTCTAATAAATATAGTGTTATTCCAAGTGGAAACTACCAAAAATTGATGAGGTCGAATTCTGAATTGAGGCCGTCTGGAATCCTCGTTTTTAGACGAAATATCCAGAAGGCCTCTCTTTCGCCTAATTTACGGGTTCTGTTGCCCCCTTTTGTCTGGACTGGTACCTTTTCTATAATGGTCCAAGAAAAGAAAGAATTATCATTGTTATGTGTAATCGAAAAATGTTTAATAAGTGGCGTTGTGAGAACCCCTGCCTTGATGTCCGCTAGATGTTCTTTTATCCGTACCCTGGCTTCCCTTGTCGTGAGGCCTACATACTGGAGGGCACAGTGGGTGCATGAAATCAAATACACTACAAAGGTAGACCTGCAGTTGAGACATAAATTCTTCTGAAATTGTTCCCCTGTGACCAGAGAGCTAAAGGAGTCCCCTACAGTAACTTTCTCGCAAGCTTTGCAGGATAAATGGTTGCACCTATAGGTCCCATTTAATCTCAACCAGGAGGACCCATCTGTCTGTTCTTTCCTCAATCTTGTGGGTGCAATTATATTGCCTATTGTTCTGTTTCTTTTATAGGTACATCTAATGCCCTCAGACACTGTCTCCTTTAGAGCATCATCTGCTGACAAAAGATGGTAATTATTTCTAATGATCTGACATATTTGTGTGTACTGCTGTGAATATTCTGTCGTGAATGTGATTTTCCTGTCCACAGTCCCTTTTGTTCTTTTTTTGAGCTTTGTGTTTTTTTGTCTCAAAAGATCAACTCTGTTAATTTTGGTAACAGCGTTTCTCTCTTTTGTAATTATTGACCCTGGATAGCCTCTTTCCATGAGTCTAACAGATAGTTCATTGGCCTGTTTCTCATATGTACTTTGGTCAGTACAGTTTCTCTTCAGGCGAATGAACTGGCCTCTAGCTACACCCCTAAACACCCTCCTTGGGTGGCAACTTGAGGCATGCAGCAAAGAGTTCCCTGTGATAGGTTTCCGATATGTCTCTGTGGTGATCTTCTGACCTGTTTCTCCCTTTAATGAGATGTCCAAAAAATTTACTGTGTGTTCTTGTATCTCAGATGTAAAGCTAATGCCTACATTGTTGTTGTTAAGTCCCTCTACAAACTTCTCTAGATCATTATAGGAGCCTTGCCAAATGAAGAGGAGGTCGTCAATGAAGCGCCTATACCACACTATCTCCTGCCTGAACAGGTTTTGCTCCCCAAAGACGTGGGAGAGCTCCCACCAACCCATGAAGAGGTTGGCGTAGGAGGGGGCAAATTTTGCCCCCATCGCTGTCCCACGCCTCTGGAGAAAGAACTCCCCCTCAAACAGGAAATAGTTGTGGGTAAGGAGAAATCTGGTTACTCTCAATATGTATCCTATAAAATCCTGATCATTTGGATACTTTCTTGACAGAAAGAATTTTATGGCTTCCAGGTCCTTATCATGTGGTATGGTTGAATACAGGGATCTTACATCCACTGTCAACCACTTGAAGTTACTCTGCCATACCATACCAGAAAGTAAATTCAATACATGTTTGGTATCAGACAGGTGACTCCAAAGGGTGCTTACCAAGGGCGGCAGGATGCCATCCAACCACTCTGACAGGTGTTCCAGTAGGGAGCCTATTCCACTAACAATTGGTCTCCCTTGGACATTTTCTACAGACTTGTGAATTTTAGGTAGATGGTTAAACACAGGAATGGCTGGGTTTTGTACCAGAAGATAATCCTTAGTCTCTTGGTCAATATAGCCCATCTCTACCCCATCGTCCACAAGGGAGACCAACTGTCTCTGGAATTGGCGTGTTGGATCAAATGACAATACCTCATAATCCTGTTCTACTCTCAACTGTCTAAATGCCTCCTGAGTGAAATCCTTTTTGTCAAGGACCACAATTGCTCCGCCCTTATCGGCAGACCTAATCACTAAGTTGTTGTTATCTCTTAGACCATCTAAGGCCGTTTTTTGTTTTCGAGTGACATTGGACTTCTTGCCCCTTTGTGTAACATATTGAAGTTTAATTAAATCACTTTCAACCCGTTTCTGGAATTTCTCCAATAGAGGACCCCTGTTTTGGATGGGATAGAACAAAGATTTGTTCTTTAGTAGTGGAGTTGTCACCCGCCTACTTTCATCCATCTCTTCCTCTTCTTGGAGAGATTCCAGAGTCCTTACATCGCATAACTCTTGGAAATTCAAATCAGTGTTAGCATGATGTTCAAGGTCAGATCCATCAATAGAACTTGGATTCTCATTAAATTGACGTTGGTCCTGGGTCTTAAAGAATTTTCTCAACGTTAGGTTCCGAATCATTTTGTTAACGTCCAAAAGAGTTCTAAACAGATTGAAATCTGCAGACGGAACAAATGTTAAACCTAAACTCAGCACTTCAATTTCAGATTTATTTAGAACATAACTCGATAGGTTTAAAACATTCAGTCCCTGTAGTTTCCCCTCCTTCTGCCCCTCCTTTGGGGGTATCGTCTCTGCTCTCTCGGTTGTTGTTGTTGTTCTCCGTTTCCTCTTCCCCCCCCTTCTAGTGCTTTTGGGGGTACCTGAAAAACCTGTTCCAGCTGGGATTTTTCGGTTTCTCCCAAAAATCTTCGTGCTCCCCCCGCCTGTGGGGGTTCCTCTCTATAGTGTGACGAGGCGGATGCTGTTTCAAAGTCTCTATTCTTCAGGATTGGGGGTAACCTATTTGGTCCCTCCTTTGGTCTCACTGTAGTTTCGTGAGCCCCCAGATCCTCTCCTCCTGAGGACGAGCCTTCGTCCCAGGATTCTCCTTCACTCTCCTGGAAGTTTACACGTCTACCTCTATTGCTTCTGGATCTGTTTCCTCCTCTCCTTCTGTTGTAATATGGGACTGTTTTGTTCTGCTCCTTCCTTAGGGCAAAAGTATCACTCCTATTCCATACGTAGACTCTGTTCAAATTGTAATCCTGTAAGTCCCTTAAATACTTTGTGCGTTTGGTCTCCAATAGCAATGTTTTTGCTTCTGCCAACACTCTTTGTAGGGTGGCATCAAATTTTAGGAAGCTGGGTTCTTCACTTCTTTTGTTTAGTTCATCCTGTAGTTCCTTTATCTTTACAGCTAGTTCATCAATTGCTTTCAACTTAAATTCACAGATTAATTTCATCAATTTAAGTGAGCATTCTGTAAGATGATTATTTCACTGTTCAATAAAGGACTTATCATCCGTCACAAAGGTTGGGAACTTATTCAGTCTGAGGCCCCTGGGTATAAGGCCTAATTCCAAATATTTGTTAAGTGTATTAACATCCCATTTTAGTTGGTCCTCTCTCAGTAGAAGGTTCTCTACTTCTTCAAAAAGTGCTATCAAGCTGTAATTAGTTTTGTTGAGGGAAAAAATTTGGTTACAATCCCAAGCTGCCGCCTCTCTCTCTTTGGCTGTCCTCAGGGAAAATAATACTGGTGTGTTTATAGTATTGCTCTCACCCTGCATATTTTTGTATATTTATGCAAAACTGCGGAGGTTGGCTCAAAAGCAGTGCATGCACCTTGAGCTAGGCCACAGCTCTTAGCAAAATGCTTACTTCTGAAGTGCAGTAGGGGAATGGTTAAGGTGTATGCACTGTTATTCAAAAAATATATAAATAGTCTTATGAATAAGTCCTTGTAAGGCCACTGCACAAATTTGGCTGTTTGTAAAGGTAGAAATGTGGCGGTGTTCCCCAAAACAACCCCCACAATAATGTTATTCACAAGGGACCACTCCCAGACATCCGTATATACAAAAGATAAAATGACTGACTCACCACTCTTCAGTCTCTTGGTGAGGTTGTTTCCTCAGATCAGGATGCTGTGTCCAGTCTTGGTGTGAACAGTTGAGCCCTTGGTAAGCACCCTTTGGAGTCACCTGTCTGATACCAAACATGTATTGAATTTACTTTCTGGTATGGTATGGCAGAGTAACTTCAAGTGGTTGACAGTGGATGTAAGATCCCTGTATTCAACCATACCACATGATAAGGGCCTGGAAGCCATAAAATTCTTTCTGTCAAGAAAGTATCCAAATGATCAGGATTTTATAGGATACATATTGAGAGTAAACAGATTTCTCCTTACCCACAACTATTTCCTGTTTGAGGGGGAGTTCTTTCTCCAGAGGCGTGGGACAGCGATGGGGGCAAAATTTGCCCTCTCCTACGCCAACCTCTTCATGGGTTGGTGGGAGCTCTCCCACGTCTTTGGGGAGCGAAACCTGTTCAGGCAGGAGATAGTGTGGTATAGGCACTTCATTGACGACCTCCTCTTCATTTGGCAAGGCTCCTATAATGATCTAGAGAAGTTTGTAGAGGGACTTAGCAACAACAATGTAGGCATTAGCTTTACATCTGAGATACAAGAAAACACAGTAAATGATCACCACAGAGACATATCGGAAGCCTATCACAGGGAACTCTTTGCTGCACGCCTCAAGTTGCCACCCAAGGAGGGTGTTTAGGGGTGTAGCTAGAGGCCAGTTCATTCGCCTGAAGAGAAACTGTACTGACCAAAGTACATATGAGAAACAGGCCGATGAACTATCTGTTAGACTCATGGAAAGAGGCTATCCAGGGTCAATAATTACAAAAGAGAGAAACGCTGTTACCAAAATTAACAGAGTTGATCTTTTGAGACAAAAAAACACAAAGCTCAAAAAAAGATCAAAAGGGACTGTGGACAGGAAAATCACATTCACGACAGAATATTCACAGCAGTACACACAAATATGTCAGATCATTAGAAATAATTACCATCTTTTGTCAGCAGATGATGCTCTAAAGGAGACAGTGTCTGAGGGCATTAGATGTACCTATAAAAGAAACAGAACAATAGGCAATATAATTGCACCCACAAGATTGAGGAAAGAACAGACAGATGGGTCCTCCTGGTTGAGATTAAATGGGACCTATAGGTGCAACCATTTATCCTGCAAAGCTTGCGAGAAAGTTACTGTAGGGGACTCCTTTAGCTCTCTGGTCACGGGGGAACAATTTCAGAAGAATTTATGTCTCAACTGCAGGTCTACCTTTGTAGTGTATTTTGATTGTAATTTAGTGGGGGGTTTTTGTACTTTAGTTTAGTTTATTTAATTGTATTTAATTGTAGGTACTTGTAGTTAATTTATTTAATGATAGTGTAGTGTTAGGTTTAATTGTAACTTAGGTTAGGATTTATTTTACAGGTAATTTTGTAATTATTTTAACTAGGTAGCTATTAAATAGTCAATAACTATTTAATAGCTATTGTACCTAGTTAAAATAAATACAAAGTTGCCTGTAAAATAAATACAAATCCTAAAATAGCTACAATGTAACTATTAGTTATATTGCAGCTATATTAGGGTTTATTTTACAGGTAAGTATTTAGTTTTATATAGGATTCATTTATTTAATTAATTTAATGATAGTGTAGTGTTAGGTATAATTGTAACTTAGGTTAGGATTTTTTTTTACAGGTAAATTTGTATTTATTTTAGCTAGGTAGTTATTAAATAGTTATTAACTATTTAATAACTATTGTACCTAGTTAAAATAAATACAAAGTTGCCTGTAAAATAAATGTAAATCCTAAAATAGCTACAATGTAACTATTAGTTATAGTGTAGCTATATTAATAGCTAGTAGGGGGCTTAGATTAGGTGTAATTAGTTTAAAATTCTTGTAATATTTTATTATTTTTGGTAATTTAGTGTTTGTTTGTATTTTGGTACTTTTCTGATGGATGGAAGACCTCTTCTTGCCCCGCTTGGATGAAGACTTCTGCCGGTCTGGATGTCCTCTTCTGCCCCATCGGATGAAGACTTCGGCCCGGCTGGGTGAACACGACTCAAGGTAGGGAGATCTTCAGGGGGGTAGTGTTAGGTTTATTTAAGGGGGGTTTGGGTTAGAGTAGGGGTATGTGGGTGGTGGTTTGTAATGTTGGGGGTGTTGTTTTTTTTTTACAGGCAAAAGAGCTGTTTTCTTTGGGGCATGCCCCGCAAAAGGCCCTTTTAAGGGCTGGTAAGGTAATAGAGCTGTTAACTTTTGTAATTTAGTATAGGGTAGGGCATTTTTTTTATTTTGGGGGGCTTTGTTATTTTATTATTGGGCTTAGATTAGCTGTAATTAGTTTAAAATTGCCGGTCTGGATGTCCTCTTCTGCCCCATCGGATGAAGACTTCGGCCCGGCTGGGTGAACATGACTCATGGTAGGGAGATCTTCAGGGGGGTAGTGTTAGGTTTATTTAAGGGGGGTTTGGGTTAGAGTAGGGGTATGTGGGTGGTGGGTTGTAATGTGGGGGGGGGGGGTATTGTGTTTTTTTTTAAAGGCAAAAGAGCTGTTTTCTTTGGGGCATGCCCCGCAAAAGGCCCTTTTAAGGGCTGGTAAGGTAATAGAGCTGTTAACTTTGGTAATTTAGTAAAGGGTAGGGCATTTTTTTTATTTTGGGGGGCTTTGTTATTTTATTAGGGGGCTTAGATTAGGTGTAATTAGTTTAAAATTCTTGTAATATTTTTTTATTTTTTGTAATTTAGTGGGGGTTTTTTTTTGTAATTTAGTGGGTTTTTTTGTACTTTAGTTTAGTTTATTTAATTGTAGATAATTTTAGGTACTTGTAGTTAATTTATTTAATGATAGTGTAGTGTTAGGTTTAATTGTAACTTAGGTTAGGATTTATTTTACAGGTAATTTTGTAATTATTTTAACTAGGTAGCTATTAAATAGTCAATAACTATTTAATAGCTATTGTACCTAGTTAAAATAAATACAAAGTTGCCTGTAAAATAAATATAAATTCTAAAATAGCTACAATGTAACTATTAGTTATATTGCAGCTATATTAGGGTTTATTTTATAGGTAAGTATTTTGTTTTAAATAGGATTAATTTATTTAATTAATTTATTGATAGTGTAGTGTTAGGTGTAATTGTAACTTAGGTTAGGATTTATTTTACAGGTAAATTTGTATTTATTTTAGCTAGGTAGCTATTAAATAGTAATTAACTATTTAATAACTATTGTACCTAGTTAAAATAAATACAAAGTTGCCTGTAAAATAAATATAAATCCTAAAATAGCTACAATGTAACTATTAGTTATATTGTAGCTAGCTTAGGGTTTATTTTACAAGTAAGTATTTAGTTTTAAATAGGATTCATTTATTTAACTATAGTAAATTTATTTCGTTTTATTTAAATTATATTTAAGTTAGGGGGTGTTAGGGTTAGGGTTAGACTTAGGTTTAGGGGTTAATAACCTTATTATAGTAGCGGCGACGTTGGGGGCGGGAGATTAGGGGTTAATAATTGTAGGTAGGTGGCGGCGATGTTAGGGAGGGCAGACTAGGGGTTACTAAAATGTATTATAGTGTTTGCGAGGCGGGAGTGCGGCGGTTTAGGGGTTAATACATTTATTATAGTGGCGGCGATTAACGGTCGGCAGATTAGGGGTTAATACTTGTAGTTAGATTGCGGCGACGTTGGGGGGGCAAATTAGGTGTTAATAACTATAATGTAGGGGTCGGCGATGTTAGGGACAGCAGATTAGGGGTTAATAGCTATAATTTTAGGTTGCGGCGATATCAGGTCGGCAGATTAGGGGTCAATACTTGTAGTTAGATTGCGGCGACGTTGGGGGGGCAGATTAGGGGTTAATAACTATAATGTAGGGGTCGGCGATGTTAGGGACAGCAGATTAGGGGTTAATAGCTATAATGTAGGTGGCGGCGATTAACAGTCGGCAGATTAGGGGTTAATACTTGTAGTTAGATTGCGGCGACGTTGGGGGGGGGCAGATTAGGGGTTAATAACTATAATGTAGGGGTCGGCGATGTTAGGGACAGAAGATTAGGGGTTAATAGCTATAATTTTAGGTTGCGGGGATATCAGGTCGGCAGATTAGGGGTTAATACTTGTAGTTAGATTGCGGCGACGTTGGGAGGGCAGATTAGGGGTTAATAACTATAATGTAGGGGTCGGCGATGTTAGGGACAGCAGATTAGGGGTTAATAGCTATAATGTAGGTGGCGGTGATTAACAGTCAGCAGATTAGGGGTTAATACTTGTAGTTAGATTGCGGCGACGTTGGGGGGGGGCAGATTAGGGGTTAATAACTATAATGTAGGGGTCGGCGATGTTAGGGACAGCAGATTAGGGGTTCATAGCTATAATGCAGGCGGCGGCGATATCCGGTCGGCAGATTAGGGGTTAATACTTGTAGTTAGATTGCGGCGACGTTGGGGGGGGGGGCAGATTAGGGGTTAATAACTATAATGTAGGGGTCGGCGATGTTAGGGACAGAAGATTAGGGGTTAATAGCTATAATGTAGGTGGCAGCGATATCCGGTCGGCAGATTAGGGGTTAATAAGATAATGCAGGTGTCAGCAATAGCGGGGGCGGCAGATTAGGGGTTAATAAATGTCAGATTAGGGGTGTTTAGAGACTCGGGGTACATGTTAGGGTGTTAGGTGCAGACTTAGTGTTTCCCCATTGGAAACAATGGGGCTGCGGTGTTAGGTTTTTTTTCAGCCGAAACTCCCATTGTTACCTATGGGGAAATGCTGAATTTTACCGAGCTAATTCGGATGTATTCGGAGATACGGCAGCTATTTCGGATTCATTTGGTAGATTCGGAAGTATTTTAATTCGGAAATTCGAATCGATCCGAATCTCCGAATTTACTGAATTTCCGAATAAATCCGAAATGAACCGCACATGTCTAGCTTTCAGGCAAGTCAACCCCAAGACGGCGTGACACTGCCGTATCCGGGATGTGGAATAGTACCTGGGGACCTGGGGGGGTGCCATTGATGTGGAGCAAGATGCAGCAGCAGAAGAGGACTCAGCCGAAGAGGTTATGGAAGAGGATGGAGTAGGAGGAGTAGAGGAGGCGACAGCAGGCCTGCCTGCAAGTCGTGGCGGTGTCACCAACTCCTCTGCAGAGCCACGCATTCCATGCTTGGTTTACCCAATGCACAGTGTAGGTGATATACCTGCCCTGACCATGCTTTGCAGACCAGGTATCAGTGGGCAGATGGACCCTTGCCCCAACACTGTGTGCCAGACATGCCATTACTTCCTTTTGCGCAATCGAGTACAGGTTGGGGATTGCCTTTGTGCAAAGAAATTTTGGCCGGGTACCTTCCGCTGCGGTGTCCCAATAGCTACTATTTTTTGAACGCCTCAGACTCCACCAGCTTGTATGGTAAAAGCTGGCAGGCTAAGAGTTCAGACAAGCCAGCTGTCAAACGCCGGGCAAGGGGGTGACTTTGTGACATTGGCTTCTTACGCTCAAACATGTCCTTGACAGACACCTGACTGTGGGCTGGTGATGAGCAGGAACTGCTCAAGGCGAGAGACGGAGTGGCGGATGGTTGAGAGGGGGCAAGGAGGACAGCAGTGGTTGACGTGGCTGAAGATGCTGGACCAGGAGGAGGATGGCGGCTTTGAGTTTGTGTGCTGCTTGTACTCATGTGTTGATCCATTAGGCGTTTGTGATGTGTGATCATGTGCCTTCGCAAAACAGTTGTACCTAGGTAGGTGTTGGACTTCCCACGACTCAGTTTCTTTTGGCACAGGTTGCAAATGGCATCGCTGTTGTCAGATGCAGACACACAAAAAAATGCCACACTGCTGAGCTCTGAGATGACAGCATTCTGGTGGTGGCAACAGCATGTGTTGATTGGCAAGCTGTCTGGCTGATCGAGGTGCCGATGCATGCTGTCTGACTGTGCCACTAGCTTCTTGCGATGACCTCCCCCTGCTTCCAACTCATCTCCTCCTCCTCCTCTTTGTCTCCCTATCTGAACTTTCCCCCTCTTCTTCTTCTCTTCTAGCGGGCACCCATGTGACATCCACGGACGCATCGTCATCATCAACCGCTTCACTTGTATCTGACAAATCAACAAAGGAAGCAGCAGAGGGTACAACATCATCATCATCACACCATACGTCCATATCTGTAATGCTGCCTGACTGAGACATATCACTGTTATCTACATCCTCTGTCAATGATGGTTGCGCATCACTCATTTCTGTAAATAACTCCTCTGACAGATCAAGTGAAGCGGCTGTGGTGCTAGTGTTGGTGGTGGCGGCAGGCGGGCGAGTGGTAACTTGAGAGGTGCCCAAAGCTAAGCTGGAGGAGGATGGTGCGTCAAGGTTCTGAGCGGAAGCTATAGAAGATTGGGTGTCCTGTGTTAAAAAGTCAACTATGTCCTCAGAACTTTTCAAGTTCATGGTACGTGTCCTCTGAACACTGGGCATTATTCAAGGGCCAAAGGGAATCACAGCACCACGACCACGATGGCACCTGCGGAGTGGCCTGCCTCTGCCTGTCATTTTTTTTTAAATGTACACTTACACTACTATTAAACAAGATATAAGTGGTGGCAATGGGGAAGTGGGCACAGTATACGCTGTGAGCCTGACACAAAAAAGCAGACTGATGTTTCACAGTCAAATGTTTTTTTTTTTTAAATGTACACTTACACTACTATTAAACAAGATATGAGTGGTGGCACTGGGCAAGTGGGCACAGTATACGCTGTGAGCCTGACACAAAAAAGCAGACTGATGTTTCACAGTCAAAAAAGGTTTGTTTGTTTTTTAAATGTACACTTACACTACTATTAAACAAGAAATGAGTGGTGGCACTTGGCAAGTGGGCACATTATACGCTGTGAGCATGACACAAAAAAGCAGACTGATGTTTCACAGTCAAAAAAGTTTTTTTTTTTTTTAAATGTACACTTACACTACTATTAAACAAGTTATGAGTGGTGGCACTGGACAAGTGGGCACAGTATACGCTGTGAGTCTGACACATAAAAGCAGACTGATATTTCACAGTCCAAAAAAGTTTTTTTTTTTTAAATGTACACTTACACTACTATTAAACAAGATATGAGTGGTGCCACTGGGCAAGTGGGCACAGTATACGCTGTGAGCCTTACACAAAAAAGCAGACTGATGTTTCACAGTCAAAAAATATATATTTTTAAATGTACACTTACACTACTATTAAACAAGATATGAGTGGTGCCACTGGGCAAGTGGGCACAGTATACGCTGTGAGCCTGACACAAAAAAGCAGACTGATGTTTAACAGTCCAAAAAAGTTTTTTTTTTTTAAATGTACACTTACACTACTATTAAACAAGATATGAGTGGTGCCACTGGGCAAGTGGGCACAGTATACGCTGTGAGCCTGACACAAAAAAGCAGACTGATGTTTCACAGTCAAAAAATATATATTTTTAAATGTACACTTACACTACTATTAAACAAGATATGAGTGGTGCCACTGGGCAAGTGAGCACAGTATACGCTGTGAGCCTGACACAAAAAAGCAGACTGATGTTTCACAGTCAAAAAAGTTTTGTTTTTTTAAATGTACACTTACACTACTATTAAACAAGATATGAGTGGTGCCACTGGGCAAGTGGGCACAGTATACGCTGTGAGCCTGACACAAAAAAGCAGACTGATGTTTAACAGTCCAAAAAAGTTTTTTTTTTTTAAATGTACACTTACACTACTATTAAACAAGATATGAGTGGTGCCACTGGGCAAGTGGGCACAGTATACGCTGTGAGCCTGACACAAAAAAGCAGACTGATGTTTCACAGTCAAAAAATATATATTTTTAAATGTACACTTACACTACTATTAAACAAGATATGAGTGGTGCCACTGGGCAAGTGAGCACAGTATACGCTGTGAGCCTGACACAAAAAAGCAGACTGATGTTTCACAGTCAAAAAAGTTTTGTTTTTTTAAATGTACACTTACACTACTATTAAACAAGATATGAGTGGTGCCACTGGGCAAGTGGGCACAGTATACGCTGTGAGCCTGACACAAAAAAGCAGACTGATGTTTCACAGTCAAAAAAGTTTTTTTTTTTTTAAATGTAAACTTACACTACTTTTAAACAAGATATGAGTGGTGCTACTGGGCAAGTGGGCACAGTATACGCTGTGAGCCTGACACAAAAAAGCAGACTGATGTTTCACAGTCCAAAAAGTTTTTTTTTTTTTTTAAATGTACACTTACACTACTATTAAACAAGATATGAGTGTTGCCACTGGGCAAGTGGGCACAGTATACACTGTGAGCCTGACACAAAAAAGCAGACTGATGTTTAACAGTCCAAAAAGTTTTGTTTTTTTTTAAATGTACACTTACACTACTATTAAACAAGATATGAGTGGTGGCACTGGGCAAGTGGGCACAGTATACGCTGTGAGCCTGGCACACACACTGGCAGGCAGGCTACTGCAATCATATTACAAAAGCAGACTGATGTTTCACAGTCAAAAAAGTTTTAGTTTTTTTAATTTATACTACTGTTACACCAGATATGAGTGGTGGCACTGGGCAAGTGGGCACAGTATACACTGTGAGCCTGGCACACACACTGGCAGGCAGGCAACTGCAATTAGATTACACAGGGGAAAAAAGCAGCCCTAAAAAGGGCTTTTTGGGGGGCTGTCCTTACAGCAGAGATCAGATGAGTCCTTCAGGACTGTAGTGGACACTGAATACACTAGCCTAGCTATCGATTTCCCTATTAATCAGCAAATTTTAAATGTACACTTACACTACTATTAAACAAGATATGAGTGGTGCCACTGGGCAAGTGGGCACAGTATACGCTGTGAGCCTGACACAAAAAAGCAGACTTATGTTTCACAGTCAAAAAAGTTTTTTTTTTTTTTTAATGTACACTTACACTACTATTAAACAAGATATGAGTGGTGGCACTGGACAAGTGGGCACAGTATATGCTGTGAGCCTGACACATAAAAACTGATGTTTCACAGTCCAAAAAGTTTTTTTTTAAAATGTACACTTACACTACTATTAAACAAGATATGAGTGGTGGCACTGGGCAAGTGGGCACAGTATACGCTGTGAGCCTGACACAAAAAAGCAGACTGATGTTTCACAGTCCAAAAAGTTTTTTTTTTTTTTAAATGTACACTTACACTACTATTAAACAAGATATGAGTGTTGCCACTGGGCAAGTGGGCACAGTATACGCTGTGAGCCTGACACAAAAAAGCAGACTGATGTTTCACAGTCAAAAAATATATTTTTTTAAATGTACACTTACACTACTATTAAACAAGATATGAGTGGTGCCACTGGGCAAGTGGGCACAGTATACGCTGTGAGTCTGACACAAAAAAGCAGACTGATGTTTAACAGTCCAAAAAGTTTTTTTTTTTTTAAATGTACACTTACACTACTATTAAACAAGATATGAGTGGTGCCACTGGGCAAGTGAGCACAGTATACGCTGTGAGCCTGACACAAAAAACAGACTGATGTTTCACAGTCAAAAAAGTTTTTTTTTTTTTTTAAAAGTACACTTACACTACTATTAAACAAGATATGAGTGGTACTACTGGGCAAGTGGGCACAGTATACGCTGTGAACCTGACACAAAAAAGCAGACTGATGTTTCACAGTCAAAAAAGTTTTTTTTTTTTTTAAATGTACACTTACACTACTATTAAACAAGATATGAGTGGTGGTACTGGGCAAGTGGGCACAGTATACGCTGTGAGCCTGGCACACACACTGGCAGGCAGGCAGGCAACTGCAATCATATTACTAAAGCAGACTGATGTTTCACAGTCAAAAAAGTTTTTGTTTTTTTAATTTATACTACTGTTACAAAAGACATGAGTGGTGGCACTGGGCAAGTGGGCATAGTATACGCTGTGAGCCTGACACAATAAAGCAGACTGATGTTTCACAGTCCAAAAAGTTTTTTTTTTTAAATGTACACTTACACTACTATTAAACAAGATATGAGTGTTTCCACTGGGCAAGTGGGCACAGTATACGCTGTGAGCCTGACACAAAAAAGCAGACTGATGTTTCACAGTCAAAAAATATATTTTTTTAAATGTACACTTACATTACTATTAAACAAGATATGAGTGGTGCCACTGGGCAAGTGGGCACAGTATACGCTGTGAGCCTGACACAAAAAAGCAGACTGATGTTTAACAGTCCAAAAAGTTTTTTTTTTTTTTAAATGTACACTTACACTACTATTAAACAAGATATGAGTGGTGCCACTGGGCAAGTGAGAACAGTATACGCTGTGAGCCTGACACAAAAAAGCGGACTGATGTTTCACAGTCAAAAAAGTTTTTTTTTTTTTTTAAATGTACACTTACACTACTATTAAACAAGATATGAGTGGTGCTACTGGGCAAGTGGGCACAGTATACGCTGTGAGCCTGACACAAAAAAGCAGACTGATGTTTCACAGTCAAATTTTTTTTTTTTTTTTTTTAAATGTACACTTACACTACTATTAAACAAGATATTAGTGGTGGCACTGGGCAAGTGAGCACAGTATACGCTGTGAGCCTGGCACACACACTGGCAGGCAGGCAACTGCAATCATATTACTAAAGCAGACTGATGTTTCACAGTCAAAAAAGTTTTTGTTTTTTTAATTTATACTACTGTTACACCAGATATGAGTGGTGGCACTGGGCAAGTGGGCACAGTATACGCTGTGAGCCTGGCACACACACACTGGCAGGCAGGCAACTGCAATTAGATTACAGAGGGGAAAAAAAGCAGCCCTAAAAAGGGCTTTTTGGGGTGCTGTCCTTACAGCAGAGATCAGATGAGTCCTTCAGGACTGTAGTGGACACTGAATACACTAGCCTAGCTATCGATTTCCCTATTAATCAGCAAATTTTAAATGTACACTTACACTACTATTAAACAGAATATGAGTGGTGCCACTGGGCAAGTGGGCACAGTATACGCTGTGAGCCTGACACAAAAAAGCAGACTGATGTTTCACAGTCCAAAAAGTTTTTTTTTTTTTAAATGTACACTTACACTACTATTAAACAAGATATGAGTGTTGCCACTGGGCAAGTGGGCACAGTATACGCTGTGAGCCTGACACAAAAAAGCAGACTGATGTTTCACAGTCAAAAAATATATTTTTTTAAATGTACACTTACACTACTATTAAACAAGATATGAGTGGTGCCACTGGGCAAGTGGGCACAGTATACGCTGTGAGCCTGACACAAAAAAGCAGACTGATGTTTAACAGTCCAAAAAGTTTTTTTTTTTTAAATGTACACTTACACTACTATTAAACAAGATATGAGTGGTGGCAATGGGCAAGTGAGCACAGTATACGCTGTGAGCCTGACACAAAATAGCAGACTGATGTTTCACAGTCAAAAAAGTTTTGTTTTTTTAAATGTACACTTACACTACTATTAAACAAGATATGAGTGGTGCCACTGGGCAAGTGGGCACAGTATACGCTGTGAGCCTGACACAAAAAAGCAGACTGATGTTTCACAGTCAAAAAAGTTTTTTTTTTTTTTAAATGTACACTTACACTACTATTAAACAAGATATGAGTGGTGCTACTGGGCAAGTGGGCACAGTATACGCTGTGAGCCTGACACAAAAAAGCAGACTGATGTTTCACAGTCAAAAAAGTTTTTTTTTTTTAAATGTACACTTACACTACTATTAAACAAGATATGAGTGGTGGCACTGGGCAAGTGGGCACAGTATACGCTGTGAGCCTGGCACACACACTGGCAGGCAGGCAACTGCAATCATATTACTAAAGCAGACTGATGTTTCACAGTCAAAAAAGTTTTTGTTTTTTTAATTTATACTACTGTTACACCAGATATTAGTGGTGGCACTGGGCAAGTTGGCACAGTATACGCTGTGAGCCTGGCACACACACACTGGCAGGCAGGCAACTGCAATTAGATTACAAAGGGGAAAAAAGCAGCCCTAAAAAGGGCTTTTTGGGGGGCTGTCCTTACAGCAGAGATCAGATGAGTCCTTCAGGACTGTAGTGGACACTGAATACACTAGCCTAGCTATCGATTTCCCTATTAATCAGCAAATTTTAAATGTACACTTACACTACTATTAAACAAGATATGAGTGGTGCCACTGGGCAAGTGGGCACAGTATACGCTGTGAGCCTGACACAAAAAAGCAGACTTATGTTTCACAGTCAAAAAAGTTTTTTTTTTTTTTAATGTACACTTACACTACTATTAAACAAGATATGAGTGGTGGCACTGGACAAGTGGGCACAGTATATGCTGTGAGCCTGACACATAAAAACTGATGTTTCACAGTCCAAAAAGTTTTTTTTTAAAATGTACACTTACACTACTATTAAACAAGATATGAGTGGTGGCACTGGGCAAGTGGGCACAGTATACGCTGTGAGCCTGACACAAAAAAGCAGACTGATGTTTCACAGTCCAAAAAGTTTTTTTTTTTTTAAATGTACACTTACACTACTATTAAACAAGATATGAGTGTTGCCACTGGGCAAGTGGGCACAGTATACGCTGTGAGCCTGACACAAAAAAGCAGACTGATGTTTCACAGTCAAAAAATATATTTTTTTAAATGTACACTTACACTACTATTAAACAAGATATGAGTGGTGCCACTGGGCAAGTGGGCACAGTATGCACTGTGAGCCTGACACAAAAAAGCAGACTGATGTTTAACAGTCCAAAAAGTTTTTTTTTTTTTTTAAATGTACACATACACTACTATTAAACAAGATATGAGTGGTGCCACTGGGCAAGTGGGCACAGTATACGCTGTGAGCCTGACACAAAAAACAGACTGATGTTTCACAGTCAAAAAAGTTTTTTTTTTTTTTTTAAAGTACACTTACACTACTATTAAACAAGATATGAGTGGTGCTACTGGGCAAGTGGGCACACTATACGCTGTGAGCCTGACACAAAAAAGCAGACTGATGTTTCACAGTCAAAAAAGTTTTTTTTTTTTTAAATGTACACTTACACTACTATTAAACAAGATATGAGTGGTGGTACTGGGCAAGTGGGCACAGTATACGCTGTGAGCCTGGCACACACACTGGCAGGCAGGCAGGCAACTGCAATCATATTACTAAAGCAGACTGATGTTTCACAGTCAAAAAAGTTTTTGTTTTTTTAATTTATACTACTGTTACACAAGACATGAGTGGTGGCACTGGGCAAGTGGGCATAGTATACGCTGTGAGCCTGACACAATAAAGCAGACTGATGTTTCACAGTCCAAAAAGTTTTTTTTTTTAAATGTACACTTACACTACTATTAAACAAGATATGAGTGTTGCCACTGGGCAAGTGGGCACAGTATACGCTGTGAGCCTGACACAAAAAAGCAGACTGATGTTTCACAGTCAAAAAATATATTTTTTTAAATGTACACTTACATTACTATTAAACAAGATATGAGTGGTGCCACTGGGCAAGTGGGCACAGTATACGCTGTGAGCCTGACACAAAAAAGCAGACTGATGTTTAACAGTCCAAAAAGTTGTTTTTTTTTTAAATGTACACTTACACTACTATTAAACAAGATATGAGTGGTGCCACTGGGCAAGTGAGCACAGTATACGCTGTGAGCCTGACACAAAAAAGCGGACTGATGTTTCACAGTCAAAAAAGTTTTTTTTTTTTTTTAAATGTACACTTACACTACTATTAAACAAGATATGAGTGGTGCTACTGGGCAAGTGGGCACAGTATACGCTGTGAGCCTGACACAAAAAAGCAGACTGATGTTTCACAGTCAAATTTTTTTTTTTTGTTTTTTTAAATGTACACTTACACTACTATTAAACAAGATATGAGTGGTGCTACTGGGCAAGTGGGCACAGTATACGCTGTGAGCCTGACACAAAAAAGCAGACTGATGTTTCACAGTCAAATTTTTTTTTTTTTTTTTTTAAATGTACACTTACACTACTATTAAACAAGATATTAGTGGTGGCACTGGGCAAGTGGGCACAGTATATGCTGTGAGCCTGGCACACACACTGGCAGGCAGGCAACTGCAATCATATTACTAAAGCAGACTGATGTTTCACAGTCAAAAAAGTTTTTGTTTTTTTAATTTATACTACTGTTACACCAGATATGAGTGGTGGCACTGGGCAAGTGGGCACAGTATACGCTGTGAGCCTGGCACACACACACTGGCAGGCAGGCAACTGCAATTAGATTACAGAGGGGAAAAAAAGCAGCCCTAAAAAGGGCTTTTTGGGGTGCTGTCCTTACAGCAGAGATCAGATGAGTCCTTCAGGACTGTAGTGGACACTGAATACACTAGCCTAGCTATCGATTTCCCTATTAATCAGCAAATTTTAAATGTACACTTACACTACTATTAAACAGAATATGAGTGGTGCCACTGGGCAAGTGGGCACAGTATACGCTGTGAGCCTGACACAAAAAAGCAGACTGATGTTTCACAGTCCAAAAAGTTTTTTTTTTTTTTAAATGTACACTTACACTACTATTAAACAAGATATGAGTGTTGCCACTGGGCAAGTGGGCACAGTATACGCTGTGAGCCTGACACAAAAAAGCAGACTGATGTTTCACAGTCAAAAAATATATTTTTTTAAATGTACACTTACACTACTATTAAACAAGATATGAGTGGTGGCACTGGGCAAGTGGGCACAGTATACGCTGTGAGCCTGACACAAAAAAGCAGACTGATGTTTAACAGTCCAAAAAGTTTTTTTTTTTTAAATGTACACTTACACTACTATTAAACAAGATATGAGTGGTGGCAATGGGCAAGTGAGCACAGTATACGCTGTGAGCCTGACACAAAATAGCAGACTGATGTTTCACAGTCAAAAAAGTTTTGTTTTTTTAAATGTACACTTACACTACTATTAAACAAGATATGAGTGGTGCCACTGGGCAAGTGGGCACAGTATACGCTGTGAGCCTGACACAAAAAAGCAGACTGATGTTTCACAGTCAAAAAAGTTTTTTTTTTTTTAAATGTACACTTACACTACTATTAAACAAGATATGAGTGGTGCTACTGGGCAAGTGGGCACAGTATACGCTGTGAGCCTGACACAAAAAAGCAGACTGATGTTTCACAGTCAAAAAAGTTTTTTTTTTTAAATGTACACTTACACTACTATTAAACAAGATATGAGTGGTGGCACTGGGCAAGTGGGCACAGTATACGCTGTGAGCATGGCACACACACTGGCAGGCAGGCAACTGCAATCATATTACTAAAGCAGACTGATGTTTCACAGTCAAAAAAGTTTTTGTTTTTTTAATTTATACTACTGTTACACCAGATATGAGTGGTGGCACTGGGCAAGTGGGCACAGTATACGCTGTGAGCCTGGCACACACACACTGGCAGGCAGGCAACTGCAATTAGATTACAGAGGGGAAAAAAAGCAGCCCTAAAAAGGGCTTTTTGGGGTGCTGTCCTTACAGCAGAGATCAGATGAGTCCTTCAGGACTGTAGTGGACACTGAATACACTAGCCTAGCTATCGATTTCCCTATTAATCAGCAAATTTTAAATGTACACTTACACTACTATTAAACACGATATGAGTGGTGCCACTGGGCAAGTGGGCACAGTATACGCTGTGAGCCTGACACAAAAAAGCAGACTGATGTTTCACAGTCCAAAAAGTTTTTTTTTTTTTTTAAATGTACACTTACACTACTATTAAACAAGATATGAGTGTTGCCACTGGGCAAGTGGGCACAGTATACGCTGTGAGCCTGACACAAAAAAGCAGACTGATGTTTCACAGTAAAAAAATATATTTTTTTAAATGTACACTTACACTACTATTAAACAAGATATGAGTGGTGCCACTGGGCAAGTGGGCACAGTATACGCTGTGAGCCTGACACAAAAAAGCAGACTGATGTTTAACAGTCCAAAAAGTTTTTTTTTTTTATTTGTACACTTACACTACTATTAAACAAGATATGAGTGGTGGCAATGGGCAAGTGAGCACAGTATACGCTGTGAGCCTGACACAAAAAAGCAGACTGATGTTTCACAGTCAAAAAAGTTTTGTTTTTTTAAATGTACACTTACACTACTATTAAACAAGATATGAGTGGTGCCACTGGGCAAGTGGGCACAGTATATGCTTTGAGCCTGACACAAAAAAGCAGACTGATGTTTCACAGTCAAAAAAGTTTTTTTTTTTTTTAAATGTACACTTACACTACTATTAAACAAGATATGAGTGGTGCTACTGGGCAAGTGGGCACAGTATACGCTGTGAGCCTGACACAAAAAAGCAGACTGATGTTTCACAGTCAAATTTTTTTTTTTTTTTAAATGTACACTTACACTACTATTAAACAAGACATGAGTGGTGGCACTGGGCAAGTGGGCACAGTATACGCTGTGAGCCTGACACAAAAAAGCAGACTGATGTTTCACAGTCAAAAAATATATTTTTTTAAATGTACACTTACACTACTATTAAACAAGATATGAGTGGTGGCACTGGGCAAGTGGGCACAGTATACGCTGTGAGCCTGACACAAAAAAGCAGACTGATGTTTAACAGTCCAAAAAGTTTTTTTTTTTTAAATGTACACTTACACTACTATTAAACAAGATATGAGTGGTGGCAATGGGCAAGTGAGCACAGTATACGCTGTGAGCCTGACACAAAATAGCAGACTGATGTTTCACAGTCAAAAAAGTTTTGTTTTTTTAAATGTACACTTACACTACTATTAAACAAGATATGAGTGGTGCCACTGGGCAAGTGGGCACAGTATACGCTGTGAGCCTGACACAAAAAAGCAGACTGATGTTTCACAGTCAAAAAAGTTTTTTTTTTTTTTAAATGTACACTTACACTACTATTAAACAAGATATGAGTGGTGCTACTGGGCAAGTGGGCACAGTATACGCTGTGAGCCTGACACAAAAAAGCAGACTGATGTTTCACAGTCAAAAAAGTTTTTTTTTTTAAATGTACACTTACACTACTATTAAACAAGATATGAGTGGTGGCACTGGGCAAGTGGGCACAGTATACGCTGTGAGCATGGCACACACACTGGCAGGCAGGCAACTGCAATCATATTACTAAAGCAGACTGATGTTTCACAGTCAAAAAAGTTTTTGTTTTTTTAATTTATACTACTGTTACACCAGATATGAGTGGTGGCACTGGGCAAGTGGGCACAGTATACGCTGTGAGCCTGGCACACACACACTGGCAGGCAGGCAACTGCAATTAGATTACAGAGGGGAAAAAAAGCAGCCCTAAAAAGGGCTTTTTGGGGTGCTGTCCTTACAGCAGAGATCAGATGAGTCCTTCAGGACTGTAGTGGACACTGAATACACTAGCCTAGCTATCGATTTCCCTATTAATCAGCAAATTTTAAATGTACACTTACACTACTATTAAACACGATATGAGTGGTGCCACTGGGCAAGTGGGCACAGTATACGCTGTGAGCCTGACACAAAAAAGCAGACTGATGTTTCACAGTCCAAAAAGTTTTTTTTTTTTTTTTAAATGTACACTTACACTACTATTAAACAAGATATGAGTGTTGCCACTGGGCAAGTGGGCACAGTATACGCTGTGAGCCTGACACAAAAAAGCAGACTGATGTTTCACAGTAAAAAAATATATTTTTTTAAATGTACACTTACACTACTATTAAACAAGATATGAGTGGTGCCACTGGGCAAGTGGGCACAGTATACGCTGTGAGCCTGACACAAAAAAGCAGACTGATGTTTAACAGTCCAAAAAGTTTTTTTTTTTATTTGTACACTTACACTACTATTAAACAAGATATGAGTGGTGGCAATGGGCAAGTGAGCACAGTATACGCTGTGAGCCTGACACAAAAAAGCAGACTGATGTTTCACAGTCAAAAAAGTTTTGTTTTTTTAAATGTACACTTACACTACTATTAAACAAGATATGAGTGGTGCCACTGGGCAAGTGGGCACAGTATATGCTTTGAGCCTGACACAAAAAAGCAGACTGATGTTTCACAGTCAAAAAAGTTTTTTTTTTTTTAAATGTACACTTACACTACTATTAAACAAGATATGAGTGGTGCTACTGGGCAAGTGGGCACAGTATACGCTGTGAGCCTGACACAAAAAAGCAGACTGATGTTTCACAGTCAAATTTTTTTTTTTTTTTAAATGTACACTTACACTACTATTAAACAAGACATGAGTGGTGGCACTGGGCAAGTGGGCACAGTATACACTGTGAGCCTGGCACACACACTGGCAGGCAGGCAACTGCAATCATATTACAAAAGCAGACTGATGTTTCACAGTCAAAAAAGTTTTAGTTTTTTTAATTTATACTACTGTTACACCAGATATGAGTGGTGGCACTGGGCAAGTGGGCACAGTATACGCTGTGAGCCTGGCACACACACTGGCAGGCAGGCAACTGCAATTAGATTACACAGGGGAAAAAAAGCAGCCCTAAAAAGGGCTTTTTGGGGTGCTGTCCTTACAGCAGAGATCAGATGAGTCCTTCAGGACTGTAGTGGACACTGAATACACTAGCCTAGCTATCGATTTCCCTATTAATCAGCAAATTTTAAATGTACACTTACACTACTATTAAACAAGATATGAGTGGTGCCACTGGGCAAGTGGGCACAGTATACGCTGTGAGCCTGACACAAAAAAGCAGACTGATGTTTCACAGTCCAAAAAGTTTTTTTTTTTTTTAAATGTACACTTACACTACTATTAAACAAGATATGAGTGGTGGTACTGGGCAAGTGGGCACAGTATACGCTGTGAGCCTGGCACACACACTGGCAGGCAGGCAGGCAACTGCAATCATATTACTAAAGCAGACTGATGTTTCACAGTCAAAAAAGTTTTTGTTTTTTTAATTTATACTACTGTTACACAAGATATGAGTGGTGGCACTGGGCAAGTGGGCATAGTATATGCTGTGAGCCTGACACAATAAAGCAGACTGATGTTTCACAGTCCAAAAAGTTTTTTTTTTTAAATGTACACTTACACTACTATTAAACAAGATATGAGTGTTGCCACTGGGCAAGTGGGCACAGTATACGCTGTGAGCCTGACACAAAAAAGCAGACTGATGTTTCACAGTCAAAAAATATATTTTTTTAAATGTACACTTACATTACTATTAAACAAGATATGAGTGGTGCCACTGGGCAAGTGGGCACAGTATACGCTGTGAGCCTGACACAAAAAAGCAGACTGATGTTTAACAGTCCAAAAAGTTTTTTTTTTTTTAAATGTACACTTACACTACTATTAAACAAGATATGAGTGGTGCCACTGGGCAAGTGAGCACAGTATACGCTGTGAGCCTGACACAAAAAAGCGGACTGATGTTTCACAGTCAAAAAAGTTTTTGTTTTTTTTTAAATGTACACTTACACTACTATTAAACAAGATATGAGTGGTGCTACTGGGCAAGTGGGCACAGTATACGCTGTGAGCCTGACACAAAAAAGCAGACTGATGTTTCACAGTCAAATTTTTTTTTTTTTTTAAATGTACACTTACACTACTATTAAACAAGATATTAGTGGTGGCACTGGGCAAGTGGGCACAGTATACGCTGTGAGCCTGGCACACACACTGGCAGGCAGGCAACTGCAATCATATTACTAAAGCAGACTGATGTTTCACAGTCAAAAAAGTTTTTGTTTTTTTAATTTATACTACTGTTACACCAGATATGAGTGGTGGCACTGGGCAAGTGGGCACAGTATACGCTGTGAGCCTGGCACACACACACTGGCAGGCAGGCAACTGCAATTAGATTACAGAGGGGAAAAAAAGCAGCCCTAAAAAGGGCTTTTTGGGGTGCTGTCCTTACAGCAGAGATCAGATGAGTCCTTCAGGACTGTAGTGGACACTGAATACACTAGCCTAGCTATCGATTTCCCTATTAATCAGCAAATTTTAAATGTACACTTACACTACTATTAAACAAGATATGAGTGGTGCCACTGGGCAAGTGGGCACAGTATACGCTGTGAGCCTGACACAAAAAAGCAGACTGATGTTTCACAGTCAAAAAATATATTTTTTTAAATGTACACTTACACTACTATTAAACAAGATATGAGTGGTGCCACTGGGCAAGTGGGCACAGCATACGCTGTGAGCCAAAAAGTTTTTTTTTTTAAATGTACACTTACACTACTATTAAACAAGATATGAGTGGTGGCAATGGGCAAGTGAGCACAGTATACGCTGTGAGCCTGACACAAAAAAGCAGACTGATGTTTCACAGTCAAAAAAGTTTTGTTTTTTTAAATGTACACTTACACTACTATTAAACAAGATATGAGTGGTGCCACTGGGCAAGTGGGCACAGTATATGCTGTGAGCCTCACACAAAAAAAGCAGACTGATGTTTAACAGTCAAAAAAGTTTTTTTTTTTATTTAAATGTACACTTACACTACTATTAAACAAGATATGAGTGGTGCTACTGGGCAAGTGGGCACAGCATACGCTGTGAGCCTGACACAAAAGCAGACTGATGTTTCACAGTCAAAATTTTTTTTATTTTTTTTTAAATGTACACTTACACTACTATTAAACAAGATATGAGTGGTGGCACTGGGCAAGTGGGCACAGTATACGCTGTGAGCCTGGCACACACACTGGCAGGCAGGCAACTGCAATCATATTACAAAAGCAGACTGATGTTTCACAGTCAAAAAAGTTTTAGTTTTTTTAATTTATACTACTGTTACACCAGATATGAGTGGTGGCACTGGGCAAGTGGGCACAGTATACGCTGTGAGCCTGGCACACACACTGGCAGGCAGGCAACTGCAATTAGATTACACAGGGGAAAAAAAGCAGCCCTAAAAAGGGCTTTTTGGGGTGCTGTCCTTACAGCAGAGATCAGATGAGTCCTTCAGGACTGTAGTGGACACTGAATACACTAGCCTAGCTATCGATTTCCCTATTAATCAGCAAATTTTAAATGTACACTTACACTACTATTAAACAAGATATGAGTGGTGCCACTGGGCAAGTGGGCACAGTATACGCTGTGAGCCTGACACAAAAAAGCAGACTGATGTTTCACAGTCCAAAAAGTTTTTTTTTTTTTTTAAATGTACACTTACACTACTATTAAACAAGATATGAGTGTTGCCACTGGGCAAGTGGGCACAGTATACGCTGTGAGCCTGACACAAAAAAGCAGACTGATGTTTCACAGTCAAAAAATATATTTTTTTAAATGTACACTTACACTACTATTAAACAAGATATGAGTGGTGCCACTGGGCAAGTGGGCACAGTATACGCTGTGAGCCTGACACAAAAAAGCAGACTGATGTTTAACAGTCCAAAAAGTTTTTTTTTTTAAAATGTACACTTACACTACTATTAAACAAGATATGAGTGGTGCCACTGGGCAAGTGAGCACAGTATACGCTGTGAGCCTGACACAAAAAACATACTGATGTTTCACAGTCAAAAAAGTTTTTTTTTTTTTTAAAAGTACACTTACACTACTATTAAACAAGATATGAGTGGTGCTACTGGGCAAGTGGGCACAGTATACGCTGTGAGCCTGACACAAAAAAGCAGACTGATGTTTCACAGTCAAAAAAGTTTTTTTTTTTTTAAATGTACACTTACACTACTATTAAACAAGATATGAGTGGTGGTACTGGGCAAGTGGGCACAGTATACGCTGTGAGCCTGGCACACACACTGGCAGGCAGGCAGGCAACTGCAATCATATTACTAAAGCAGACTGATGTTTCACAGTCAAAAAAGTTTTTGTTTTTTTAATTTATACTACTGTTACACAATATATGAGTGGTGGCACTGGGCAAGTGGGCATAGTATATGCTGTGAGCCTGACACAATAAAGCAGACTGATGTTTCACAGTCCAAAAAGTTTTTTTTTTTAAATGTACACTTACACTACTATTAAACAAGATATGAGTGTTGCCACTGGGCAAGTGGGCACAGTATACGCTGTGAGCCTGACACAAAAAAGCAGACTGATGTTTCACAGTCAAAAAATATATTTTTTTAAATGTACACTTACACTACTATTAAACAAGATATGAGTGGTGCCACTGGGCAAGTGGGCACAGCATACGCTGTGAGCCAAAAAGTTTTTTTTTTTTAAATGTACACTTACACTACTATTAAACAAGATATGAGTGGTGGCAATGGGCAAGTGAGCACAGTATACGCTGTGAGCCTGACACAAAAAAGCAGACTGATGTTTCACAGTCCAAAAAGTTTTTTTTTTTTTTTAAATGTACACTTACACTACTATTAAACAAGATATGAGTGGTGCCACTGGGCAAGTGGGCACAGTATATGCTGTGAGCCTCACACAAAAAAAGCAAACTGATGTTTCACAGTCCAAAAAGTTTTTTTTTTTTTTAAATGTACACTTACACTACTATTAAACAAGATATGAGTGTTGCCACTGGGCAAGTGGGCACAGTATACGCTGTGAGCCTGACACAAAAAAGCAGACTGATGTTTCACAGTAAAAAAATATATTTTTTTAAATGTACACTTACACTACTATTAAACAAGATATGAGTGGTGCCACTGGGCAAGTGGGCACAGTATACGCTGTGAGCCTGACACAAAAAAGCAGACTGATGTTTAACAGTCCAAAAAGTTTTTTTTTTTATTTGTACACTTACACTACTATTAAACAAGATATGAGTGGTGGCAATGGGCAAGTGAGCACAGTATACGCTGTGAGCCTGACACAAAAAAGCAGACTGATGTTTCACAGTCAAAAAAGTTTTGTTTTTTTAAATGTACACTTACACTACTATTAAACAAGATATGAGTGGTGCCACTGGGCAAGTGGGCACAGTATATGCTTTGAGCCTGACACAAAAAAGCAGACTGATGTTTCACAGTCAAAAAAGTTTTTTTTTTTTTTAAATGTACACTTACACTACTATTAAACAAAATATGAGTGGTGCTACTGGGCAAGTGGGCACAGTATACGCTGTGAGCCTGACACAAAAAAGCAGACTGATGTTTCACAGTCAAATTTTTTTTTTTTTTTTAAATGTACACTTACACTACTATTAAACAAGACATGAGTGGTGGCACTGGGCAAGTGGGCACAGTATACGCTGTGAGCCTGGCACACACACTGGCAGGCAGGCAACTGCAATCATATTACAAAAGCAGACTGATGTTTCACAGTCAAAAAAGTTTTAGTTTTTTTAATTTATACTACTGTTACACCAGATATGAGTGGTGGCACTGGGCAAGTGGGCACAGTATACGCTGTGAGCCTGGCACACACACTGGCAGGCAGGCAACTGCAATTAGATTACACAGGGGAAAAAAAGCAGCCCTAAAAAGGGCTTTTTGGGGTGCTGTCCTTACAGCAGAGATCAGATGAGTCCTTCAGGACTGTAGTGGACACTGAATACACTAGCCTAGCTATCGATTTCCCTATTAATCAGCAAATTTTAAATGTACACTTACACTACTATTAAACAAGATATGAGTGGTGCCACTGGGCAAGTGGGCACAGTATACGCTGTGAGCCTGACACAAAAAAGCAGACTGATGTTTCACAGTCCAAAAAGTTTTTTTTTTTTTTAAATGTACACTTACACTACTATTAAACAAGATATGAGTGTTGCCACTGGGCAAGTGGGCACAGTATACGCTGTGAGCCTGACACAAAAAAGCAGACTGATGTTTCACAGTCAAAAAATATATTTTTTTAAATGTACACTTACACTACTATTAAACAAGATATGAGTGGTGCCACTGGGCAAGTGGGCACAGTATACGCTGTGAGCCTGACACAAAAAAGCAGACTGATGTTTAACAGTCCAAAAAGTTTTTTTTTTTTTAAATGTACACTTACACTACTATTAAACAAGATATGAGTGGTGCCACTGGGCAAGTGAGCACAGTATACGCTGTGAGCCTGACACAAAAAACATACTGATGTTTCACAGTCAAAAAAGTTTTTTTTTTTTTTTTAAAAGTACACTTACACTACTATTAAACAAGATATGAGTGGTGCTACTGGGCAAGTGGGCACAGTATACGCTGTGAGCCTGACACAAAAAAGCAGACTGATGTTTCACAGTCAAAAAAGTTTTTTTTTTTTTTTAATTTACACTTACACTACTATTAAGCAAGATATGAGTGGTGGTACTGGGCAAGTGGGCACAGTATACGCTGTGAGCCTGGCACACACACTGGCAGGCAGGCAGGCAACTGCAATCATATTACTAAAGCAGACTGATGTTTCACAGTCAAAAAAGTTTTTGTTTTTTTAATTTATACTACTGTTACACAAGATATGAGTGGTGGCACTGGGCAAGTGGGCATAGTATATGCTGTGAGCCTGACACAATAAAGCAGACTGATGTTTCACAGTCCAAAAAGTTTTTTTTTTTAAATGTACACTTACACTACTATTAAACAAGATATGAGTGTTGCCACTGGGCAAGTGGGCACAGTATACGCTGTGAGCCTGACACAAAAAAGCAGACTGATGTTTCACAGTCAAAAAATATATTTTTTTAAATGTACACTTACATTACTATTAAACAAGATATGAGTGGTGCCACTGGGCAAGTGGGCACAGTATACGCTGTGAGCCTGACACAAAAAAGCAGACTGATGTTTAACAGTCCAAAAAGTTTTTTTTTTTTTTAAATGTACACTTACACTACTATTAAACAAGATATGAGTGGTGCCACTGGGCAAGTGAGCACAGTATACGCTGTGAGCCTGACACAAAAAAGCGGACTGATGTTTCACAGTCAAAAAAGTTTTTTTTTTTTTTTTAAATGTACACTTACACTACTATTAAACAAGATATGAGTGGTGCTACTGGGCAAGTGGGCACAGTATACGCTGTGAGCCTGACACAAAAAAGCAGACTGATGTTTCACAGTCAAATTTTTTTTTTTTTTTTAAATGTACACTTACACTACTATTAAACAAGATATTAGTGGTGGCACTGGGCAAGTGGGCACAGTATACGCTGTGAGCCTGGCACACACACTGGCAGGCAGGCAACTGCAATCATATTACTAAAGCAGACTGATGTTTCACAGTCAAAAAAGTTTTTGTTTTTTTAATTTATACTACTGTTACACCAGATATGAGTGGTGGCACTGGGCAAGTGGGCACAGTATACGCTGTGAGCCTGGCACACACACACTGGCAGGCAGGCAACTGCAATTAGATTACAGAGGGGAAAAAAAGCAGCCCTAAAAAGGGCTTTTTGGGGTGCTGTCCTTACAGCAGAGATCAGATGAGTCCTTCAGGACTGTAGTGGACACTGAATACACTAGCCTAGCTATCGATTTCCCTATTAATCAGCAAATTTTAAATGTACACTTACACTACTATTAAACAAGATATGAGTGTTGCCACTGGGCAAGTGGGCACAGTATACGCTGTGAGCCTGACACAAAAAAGCAGACTGATGTTTCATAGTCAAAAAATATATTTTTTTAAATGTACACTTACACTACTATTAAACAAGATATGAGTGGTGCCACTGGGCAAGTGGGCACAGCATACGCTGTGAGCCAAAAAGTTTTTTTTTTTAAATGTACACTTACACTACTATTAAACAAGATATGAGTGGTGGCAATGGGCAAGTGAGCACAGTATACGCTGTGAGCCTGACACAAAAAAGCAGACTGATGTTTCACAGTCAAAAAAGTTTTGTTTTTTTAAATGTACACTTACACTACTATTAAACAAGATATGAGTGGTGCCACTGGGCAAGTGGGCACAGTATATGCTGTGAGCCTCACACAAAAAAAGCAGACTGATGTTTAACAGTCAAAAAAGTTTTTTTTTTATTTAAATGTACACTTACACTACTATTAAACAAGATATGAGTGGTGCTACTGGGCAAGTGGGCACAGCATACGCTGTGAGCCTGACACAAAAAAGCAGACTGATGTTTCACAGTCAAAATTTTTTTTATTTTTTTTTAAATGTACACTTACACTACTATTAAACAAGATATGAGTGGTGGCACTGGGCAAGTGGGCACAGTATACGCTGTGAGCCTGGCACACACACTGGCAGGCAGGCAACTGCAATCATATTACAAAAGCAGACTGATGTTTCACAGTCAAAAAAGTTTTAGTTTTTTTAATTTATACTACTGTTACACCAGATATGAGTGGTGGCACTGGGCAAGTGGGCACAGTATACGCTGTGAGCCTGGCACACACACTGGCAGGCAGGCAACTGCAATTAGATTACACAGGGGAAAAAAAGCAGCCCTAAAAAGGGCTTTTTGGGGTGCTGTCCTTACAGCAGAGATCAGATGAGTCCTTCAGGACTGTAGTGGACACTGAATACACTAGCCTAGCTATCAATTTCCCTATTAATCAGCAAATTTTAAATGTACACTTACACTACTATTAAACAAGATATGAGTGGTGCCACTGGGCAAGTGAGCACAGTATACGCTGTGAGCCTGACACAAAAAACATACTGATGTTTCACAGTCAAAAAAGTTTTTTTTTTTTTTAAAAGTACACTTACACTACTATTAAACAAGATATGAGTGGTGCTACTGGGCAAGTGGGCACAGTATACGCTGTGAGCCTGACACAAAAAAGCAGACTGATGTTTCACAGTCAAAAAAGTTTTTTTTTTTAAATGTACACTTACACTACTATTAAACAAGATATGAGTGGTGGTACTGGGCAAGTGGGCACAGTATACGCTGTGAGCCTGGCACACACACTGGCAGGCAGGCAGGCAACTGCAATCATATTACTAAAGCAGACTGATGTTTCACAGTCAAAAAAGTTTTTGTTTTTTTAATTTATACTACTGTTACACAAGATATGAGTGGTGGCACTGGGCAAGTGGGCATAGTATATGCTGTGAGCCTGACACAATAAAGCAGACTGATGTTTCACAGTCCAAAAAGTTTTTTTTTTTAAATGTACACTTACACTACTATTAAACAAGATATGAGTGTTGCCACTGGGCAAGTGGGCACAGTATACGCTGTGAGCCTGACACAAAAAAGCAGACTGATGTTTCACAGTCAAAAAATATATTTTTTTAAATGTACACTTACATTACTATTAAACAAGATATGAGTGGTGCCACTGGGCAAGTGGGCACAGTATACGCTGTGAGCCTGACACAAAAAAGCAGACTGATGTTTAACAGTCCAAAAAGTTTTTTTTTTTTTAAATGTACACTTACACTACTATTAAACAAGATATGAGTGGTGCCACTGGGCAAGTGAGCACAGTATACGCTGTGAGCCTGACACAAAAAAGCGGACTGATGTTTCACAGTCAAAAAAGTTTTGTTTTTTTTTTAAATGTACACTTACACTACTATTAAACAAGATATGAGTGGTGCTACTGGGCAAGTGGGCACAGTATACGCTGTGAGCCTGACACAAAAAAGCAGACTGATGTTTCACAGTCAAATTTTTTTTTTTTTTTTAAATGTACACTTACACTACTATTAAACAAGATATTAGTGGTGGCACTGGGCAAGTGGGCACAGTATACGCTGTGAGCCTGGCACACACACTGGCAGGCAGGCAACTGCAATCATATTACTAAAGCAGACTGATGTTTCACAGTCAAAAAAGTTTTTGTTTTTTTAATTTATACTACTGTTACACCAGATATGAGTGGTGGCACTGGGCAAGTGGGCACAGTATACGCTGTGAGCCTGGCACACACACACTGGCAGGCAGGCAACTGCAATTAGATTACAGAGGGGAAAAAAAGCAGCCCTAAAAAGGGCTTTTTGGGGTGCTGTCCTTACAGCAGAGATCAGATGAGTCCTTCAGGACTGTAGTGGACACTGAATACACTAGCCTAGCTATCGATTTCCCTATTAATCAGCAAATTTTAAATGTACACTTACACTACTATTAAACAAGATATGAGTGGTGCCACTGGGCAAGTGGGCACAGTATACGCTGTGAGCCTGACACAAAAAAGCAGACTGATGTTTCACAGTCAAAAAATATATTTTTTTAAATGTACACTTACACTACTATTAAACAAGATATGAGTGGTGCCACTGGGCAAGTGGGCACAGCATACGCTGTGAGCCAAAAAGTTTTTTTTTTTTAAATGTACACTTACACTACTATTAAACAAGATATGAGTGGTGGCAATGGGCAAGTGAGCACAGTATACGCTGTGAGCCTGACACAAAAAAGCAGACTGATGTTTCACAGTCAAAAAAGTTTTGTTTTTTTAAATGTACACTTACACTACTATTAAACAAGATATGAGTGGTGCCACTGGGCAAGTGGGCACAGTATATGCTGTGAGCCTCACACAAAAAAAGCAGACTGATGTTTAACAGTCAAAAAAGTTTTTTTTTTATTTAAATGTACACTTACACTACTATTAAACAAGATATGAGTGGTGCTACTGGGCAAGTGGGCACAGCATACGCTGTGAGCCTGACACAAAAAAGCAGACTGATGTTTCACAGTCAAATTTTTTTTTATTTTTTTTTAAATGTACACTTACACTACTATTAAACAAGATATGAGTGGTGGCACTGGGCAAGTGGGCACAGTATACGCTGTGAGCCTGGCACACACACTGGCAGGCAGGCAACTGCAATCATATTACAAAAGCAGACTGATGTTTCACAGTCAAAAAAGTTTTTGTTTTTTTTAATTTATACTACTGTTACACCAGATATGAGTGGTGGCACTGGGCAAGTGGGCACAGTATATGCTGTGAGCCTGGCACACACACTGGCAGGCAGGCAACTGCAATTAGATTACACAGGGGAAAAAAAGCAGCCCTAAAAAGGGCTTTTTGGGGTGCTGTCCTTATAGCAGAGATCAGATGAGTCCTTCAGGACTGTAGTGGACACTGAATACACTAGCCTAGCTATCGATTTCCCTATTAATCAGCAAATTTTAAATGTACACTTACACTACTATTAAACAAGATATGAGTGGTGCCACTGGGCAAGTGGGCACAGTATACGCTGTGAGCCTGACACAAAAACATAATTTATGTAAGAACTTACCTGATAAATTCATTTCTTTCATATTAACAAGAGTCCATGAGCTAGTGACGTATGGGATATACATTCCTACCAGGAGGGGCAAAGTTTCCCAAACCTTAAAATGCCTATAAATACACCCCTCACCACACCCACAAATCAGTTTAACGAATAGCCAAGAAGTGGGGTGATAAGAAAAAGTGCGAAGCATATAAAATAAGGAATTGGAATAATTGTGCTTTATACAAAAAAATCATAACCACCACAAAAAAGGGTGGGCCTCATGGACTCTTGTTAATATGAAAGAAATGAATTTATCAGGTAAGTTCTTACATAAATTATGTTTTCTTTCATGTAATTAACAAGAGTCCATGAGCGAGTGACGTATGGGATAATGACTACCCAAGATGTGGATCTTTCCACACAAGAGTCACTAGAGAGGGAGGGATAAAATAAAGACAGCCAATTCCTGCTGAAAATAATCCACACCCAAAATAAAGTTTAACAAAAAACATAAGCAGAAGATTCAAACTGAAACCGCTGCCTGAAGAACTTTTCTACCAAAAACTGCTTCAGAAGAAGAAAATACATCAAAATGGTAGAATTTAGTAAAAGTATGCAAAGAAGACCAAGTTGCTGCTTTGCAGATCTGGTCAACCGAAGCTTCATTCCTAAACGCCCAGGAAGTAGATACTGACCTAGTAGAATGAGCTGTAATTCTTTGAGGCGGAGTTTTACCCGACTCAACATAGGCAAGATGAATTAAAGATTTCAACCAAGATGCCAAAGAAATGGCAGAAGCTTTCTGGCCTTTCCTAGAACCGGAAAAGATAACAAATAGACTAGAAGTCTTACGGAAAGATTTCGTAGCTTCAACATAATATTTCAAAGCTCTAACAACATCCAAAGAATGCAATGATTTCTCCTTAGAATTCTTAGGATTAGGACATAATGAAGGAACCACAATTTCTCTACTAATGTTGTTGGAATTCACAACTTTAGGTAAAAATTCAAAAGAAGTTCGCAACACCGCCTTATCCTGATGAAAAATCAGAAAAGGAGACTCACACGAAAGAGCAGATAATTCAGAAACTCTTCTAGCAGAAGAGATGGCCAAAAGGAACAAAACTTTCCAAGAAAGTAATTTAATGTCCAATGAATGCATAGGTTCAAACGGAGGAGCTTGAAGAGCTCCCAGAACCAAATTCAAACTCCAAGGAGGAGAAATTGACTTAATGACAGGTTTTATACGAACCAAAGCTTGTACAAAACAATGAATATCAGGAAGAATAGCAATCTTTCTGTTAAAAAGAACAGAAAGAGCAGAGATTTGTCCTTTCAAAGAGCTTGCGGACAAACCCTTATCCAAACCATCCTGAAGAAATTGTAAAATTCTCGGTATTCTAAAAGAATGCCAAGAAAAATGATGAGAAAGACACCAAGAAATATAAGTCTTCCAGACTCTATAATATATCTCTCGAGATACAGATTTACGAGCCTGTAACATAGTATTAATCACGGAGTCAGAGAAACCTCTATGACCAAGAATCAAGCGTTCAATCTCCATACCTTTAAATTTAAGGATTTCAGATCCGGATGGAAAAAAGGACCTTGTGACAGAAGGTCTGGTCTTAACGGAAGAGTCCATGGCTGGCAAGATGCCATCCGGACAAGATCCGCATACCAAAACCTGTGAGGCCATGCCGGAGCTATTAGCAGAACAAACGAGCATTCCCTCAGAATCTTGGAGATTACTCTTGGAAGAAGAACTAGAGGCGGAAAGATATAGGCAGGATGATACTTCCAAGGAAGTGATAATGCATCCACTGCCTCCGCCTGAGGATCCCGGGATCTGGACAGATACCTGGGAAGTTTCTTGTTTAGATGAGAGGCCATCAGATCTATCTCTGGGAGCCCCCACAATTGAACAATCTGAAGAAATACCTCTGGGTGAAGAGACCATTCGCCCGGATGCAACGTTTGGCGACTGAGATAATCCGCTTCCCAATTGTCTACACCTGGGATATGAACCGCAGAGATTAGACAGGAGCTGGATTCCGCCCAAACCAAAATTCGAGATACTTCTTTCATAGCCAGAGGACTGTGAGTCCCTCCTTGATGATTGATGTATGCCACAGTTGTGACATTGTCTGTCTGAAAACAAATGAACGATTCTCTCTTCAGAAGAGGCCAAAACTGAAGAGCTCTGAAAATTGCACGGAGTTCCAAAATATTGATCGGTAATCTCAACTCCTGAGATTCCCAAACTCCTTGTGCCGTCAGAGATCCCCACACAGCTCCCCAACCTGTGAGACTTGCATCTGTTGAAATTACAGTCCAGGTCGGAAGAACAAAAGAAGCCCCCTGAATTAAACGATGGTGATCTGTCCACCACGTTAGAGAGTGTCGAACAATCGGTTTTAAAGATATTAATTGAGATATCTTCGTGTAATCCCTGCACCATTGGTTCAGCATACAGAGCTGAAGAGGTCGCATGTGAAAACGAGCAAAGGGGATCGCGTCCGATGCAGCAGTCATAAGACCTAGAATTTCCATGCATAAGGCTACCGAAGGGAATGATTGTGACTCAAGGTTTCGACAAGCTGTAATCAATTTTAGACGTCTCTTGTCTGTTAAAGACAGAGTCATGGACACTGAATCTATCTGGAAACCCAGAAAGGTTACCCTTGTTTGAGGAATCAAAGAACTTTTTGGTAAATTGATCCTCCAACCATGATCTTGAAGAAACAACACAAGTCGATTCGTATGAGACTCTGCTAAATGTAAAGACGGAGCAAGTACCAAGATATCGTCCAAATAAGGAAATACCACAATACCCTGTTCTCTGATTACAGACAGAAGGGCACCGAGAATCTTTGTGAAAATTCTTGGAGCTGTAGCAAGGCCAAACGGTAGAGCCACAAATTGGTAATGCTTGTCTAGAAAAGAGAATCTCAGGAACTGATAATGATCTGGATGAATCGGAATATGCAGATATGCATCCTGTAAATCTATTGTGGACATATAATTCCCTTGCTGAACAAAAGGCAATATAGTCCTTACAGTTACCATCTTGAACGTTGGTATCCTTACATAACGATTCAATAATTTTAGATCCAGAACTGGTCTGAAGGAATTCTCCTTCTTTGGTACAATGAAGAGATTTGAATAAAACCCCATCCCCTGTTCCGGAACTGGAACTGACATAATTACTCCAGCCAACTCTAGATCTGAAACACAATTCAGAAATGCTTGAGCTTTCACTGGATTTACTGGGACATGGGAAAGAAAAAATCTCTTTGCAGGAGGTCTCATCTTGAAACCAATTCTGTACCCTTCTGAAACAATGTTCTGAATCCAAAGATTGTGAACAGATTTGATCCAAATTTCTTTGAAAAAACGTAACCTGCCCCCTACCAGCTGAACTGGAATGAGGGCCGTACCTTCATGTGAACTTAGAAGCAGGCTTTACCTTTCTAGCAGGCTTGGATTTATTCCAGACTGGAGATGGTTTCCAAACTGAAACTGCTCCTGAGGACGAAGGATCAGGCTTTTGTTCTTTGTTGAAACGAAAGGAACGAAAACGATTGTTAGCCCTGTTTTTACCTTTAGACTTTTTATCCTGTGGTAAAAAAGTTCCTTTCCCACCAGTAACAGTTGAAATAATAGAATCCAACTGAGAACCAAATAATTTGTTTCCCTGGAAAGAAATGGAAAGTAGAGTTGATTTAGAAGCCATATCAGCATTCCAAGTCTTAAGCCATAAAGCTCTTCTGGCTAAGATAGCCAGAGACATAAATCTAACATCAACTCTAATAATATAAAAAATGGCATCACAGATGAAATTATTAGCATGCTGGAGAAGAATAATAATATCATGAGAATCACGATTTGTTACTTGTTGCGCTAGAGTTTCCAACCAAAAAGTTGAAGCTGCAGCAACATCAGCCAATGATATAGCAGGTCTAAGAAGATTACCTGAACATAGATAAGCTTTTCTTAGAAAAGATTCAATTTTTCTATCTAAAGGATCCTTAAACGAGGTACCATCTGACGTAGGAATGGTAGTACGTTTAGCAAGGGTAGAAATAGCCCCATCAACTTTAGGGATTTTGTCCCAAAATTCTAACCTGTCAGGCGGAACAGGATATAATTGCTTAAAACGTTTAGAAGGAGTAAATGAATTACCCAATTTATCCCATTCCTTAGCAATTACTGCAGAAATAGCATTAGGAACAGGAAAGACTTCTGGAATAACCGCAGGAGCTTTAAAAACCTTATCCAAACGTATAGAATTAGTATCAAGAGGACTAGAATCCTCTATTTCTAAAGCAATTAGTACTTCTTTAAGTAAAGAGCGAATAAATTCCATCTTAAATAAATATGAAGATTTATCAGCATCAATCTCTGAGACAGAATCCTCTGAACCAGAAGAGTCCAAAGAATCAGAATGATGGTGTTCATTTAAAAATTCATCTGTAGAGAGAGAAGATTTAAAAGACTTTTTACGTTTACTAGAAGGAGAAATAACAGACAAAGCCTTCTTTATGGATTCAGAAACAAAATCTCTTATGTTATCAGGAACATTCTGCACCTTAGATGTTGAGGGAACTGCAACAGGCAATGGTACATCACTAAAGGAAATATTATCTGCTTTAACAAGTTTGTCATGACAATTATTACAAACAACAGCTGGAGAAATAGCTACCAAAAGTTTACAGCAGATACACTTAGCTTTGGTAGATCCAGCAGGCAGTGGTTTTCCTGTAGTATCTTCTGGCTCAGATGCAACGTGAGACATCTTGCAATATGTAAGAGAAAAAACAACATATAAAGCAAAATAGATCAAATTCCTTATAAGACAGTTTCAGGAATGGGAAAAAAATGCCAAACATCAAGCTTCTAGCAACCAGAAGCAAATGAAAATGAGACTGAAATAATGTGGAGACAAAAGCGACGCCCATATTTTTTGGCGCCAAATAAGACGCCCACATTATTTGGCGCCTAAATGCTTTTGGCGCCAAAAATGACGCCACATCCGGAACGCCGACATTTTTGGCGCAAAATAACGTCAAAAAATGACGCAACTTCCGGCGACACGTATGACGCCGGAAACGGAAATGAATTTTTGCGCCAAAAAAATCCGCGCCAAAAATGACGCAATAAAATGAAGCATTTTCAGCCCCCGCGAGCCTAACAGCCCACAGGGAAAAAAGTCAAATTTTTGAGGTAAGACAAAATATGATAATTTAAAGCATAATCCCAAATATGAAACTGACTGTCTGGAAATAAGGAAAGTTGAACATTCTGAGTCAAGGCAAATAAATGTTTGAATACATATATTTAGAACTTTATAAATAAAGTGCCCAACCATAGCTTAGAGTGTCACAGAAAATAAGACTTACTTACCCCAGGACACTCATCTACATGTTTGTAGAAAGCCAAACCAGTACTGAAACGAGAATCAGTAGAGGAAATGGTAAATATAAGAGTATATCGTCGATCTGAAAAGGGAGGTAAGAGATGAATCTCTACGACCGATAACAGAGAACCTTATGAAATAGACCCCGTAGAAGGATATCACTGCATTCAATAGGCAATACTCTCCTCACATCCCTCTGACATTCACTGCACGCTGAGAGGAAAACCGGGCTCCAACTTGCTGCGGAGCGCATATCAACGTAGAATCTAGCACAAACTTACTTCACCACCTCCCTTGGAGGCAAAGTTTGTAAAACTGATTTGTGGGTGTGGTGAGGGGTGTATTTATAGGCATTTTAAGGTTTGGGAAACTTTGCCCCTCCTGGTAGGAATGTATATCCCATACGTCACTAGCTCATGGACTCTTGTTAATTACATGAAAGAAAAAGCAGACTGATGTTTCACAGTCCAAAAAGTTTTTTTTTTTTTTTAAATGTACACTTACACTACTATTAAACAAGAAATGAGTGGTGGCACTGGGCAAGTGAGCACAGTATACGCTGTGAGCCTGACACAAAAAAGCAGACTGATGTTTTACAGTCAAAAAAGTTTTTTTTTTTAAATGTACACTTACACTACTATTAAACAAGATATGAGTGGTGGCACTGGACAAGTGGGCACAGTATACGCTGTGAGCCTGACACATATAAAATCAAACACAAGGAAAGAGGCGCCGTATGTGTGAATCTGAAACAGCCAACATCAGATATAAAGCATGTGCAGGGTACTTACAATCTGGAGAGGCACTCTGATGTGCCTATAGGAGCGGGCTGGTATTCACAGCACACCAGCTGGCTGATCCGGCAATCCCTGGTATCCAAGGTAGAAGATTCTGTGTCTAGACGGACTGTGTATGATGTTTCCAGCAATATGGAAGCAAGAGCTAGGTGCAAACAAAGGCACACCACTGTGTGAATCTGCAAGGGTACACTGGTAAATTTGCAATCTGTGCAGGGTACTCACATTCTGTGGCGGCACTCAATTGTGCCAGTAGAGACAGGCTGGCTTTCTCAGCAACCCAGCTGGCTGTATAGGGAATGAAGCAGGAAGAGCCTGACACATAAAAGCAGACTGATGTTTCACAGTCCAAAAAGTTTTTTTTTTTTTAAATGTACACTTACACTACTATTAAACAAGATTTGAGTGGTGGCACTGGGCAAGTGGGCACAGTATACGCTGTGAGCCTGACACAATAAAGCAGACTGATGTTTCACAGTCCAAAAAGTTTTTTTTTTTTTTAAATGTACACTTACACTACTATTAAACAAGATATGAGTGGTGCCACTGAGCAAGTGGGCACAGTATACGCTGTGAGCCTGACACAAAAAAGCGGACTGATGTTTCACAGTCAAAAAATATATTTTTTTTAAATGTACACTTACACTACTATTAAAAAAGATATGAGTGGTGCCACTGGGCAAGTGGGCACAGTTTGCGCTGTGAGCCTGACACAAAAAAGCAGACTGATGTTGCACTGTCAAAAAAGTTTTTTTTTTCTTAAATGTACACTAACACTACTATTAAACAAGATATGAGTGGTGCCACTGGGCAAGAGGGCACAGTATACGCTGTGAGCCTGACACAAAAAAGCAGACTGATGTTTCACAGTCCAAAAAGTTTTTTTTTTTTTTCAATGTACACTTACACTACTATTAAACAAGATATGAGTGGTGCCACTGGGCAAGTGGGCACAGTATACGCTGTGAGCCTGACACAAAAAAGCAGACTGATTTTTGACAGTCCAAAAAGTTTTTTGTTTTTTTTAAATGTACACTTACACTACTATTAAACAAGATATGAGTGGTGGCACTGGGCAAATGAGCACAGTATACGCTGTGAGCCTGACACAAAAAAGCAGACATGTTTCACAGTCAAAAAAGTTTTGTTTTTTTAAATGTACACTTACACTACTATTAAACAAGATATGAGTGGTGGCACTGGGCAAGTGAGCACAGTATACGCTGTGAGCCTGACACAAAAAAGCAGACTGATGTTTCACAGTCAAAAAAGTTTTTTTTTTTTAAATGTACACTTACACTACTATTAAACAAGATATGAGTGGTGCCACTGGGAAAGTGGGCACAGTATACGCTGTGAGCCTGACACAAAAAAGCAGACATGTTTCACAGTCAAAAAAGTTTTGTTTTTTTAAATGTACACTTACACTACTATTAAACAAGATATGAGTGGTGGCACTGGGCAAGTGAGCACAGTATACGCTGTGAGCCTGACACAAAAAAGCAGACTGATGTTTCACAGTCAAAAAAGTTTTGTTTTTTTTAAATGTACACTTACACTACTATTAAACAAGATATGAGTGGTGCCACTGGGAAAGTGGGCACAGTATACGCTGTGAGCCTGACACAAAAAAGCAGACTGATGTTTCACAGTCAAAAAAGTTTTGTTTTTTTTAAATGTACACTTACACTACTATTAAACAAGATATGAGTGGTGGCACTGGGCAAGTGGGCACAGTATAGGTTGTGAGCCTGGCACACACACTGGCAGGCAGGCAACTGCAATTAGATTACACAGGGAAAAAAAAGCAGCCCTAAAAAGGGCTTTTTGGGGTGCTGTCCTTACAGCAGAGATCAGTTGAGTCATTCAGGACTGTAGTGGACACTGAATACACTAGCCTAGCTATTGATTTCCCTATTAATCAGCAAATTTTTAATGTACACTTACACTACTATTAAACAAGATATGAGTGGTGCCACTGGGAAAGTGGGCACAGTATACGCTGTGAGCCTGACACAAAAAAGCAGACTGATGTTTCACAGTCCAAAAAGTTTTTTTTTTTAAATGTACACTTACTCTACTATTAAACAAGATATGAGTGGTGGCACTGGGCAAGTGGGCACAGTATACGCTGTGAGCCTGAGACAAAAAAGCAGACTGATGTTTCACAGTCAAAAAAGTTTTTTTTTTTTTTAAATGTACACTTACACTACTATTAAACAAGATATGAGTGGTGGCACTGGGCAAGTGGGCACAGTATACGCTGTGAGCCTGACACAAAAATGCAGACTGATGTTTAACAGTCCAAAAAGTTTTTTTTTTTTTTAAAATGTACACTTACACTACTATTAAACAAGATATGAGTGGTGCCACTGGGCAAGTGGGCACAGTATACGCTGTGAGCCTGACACAAAAAAGCAGACTGATGTTTAACAGTCCAAAAAGTTTTTTTTTTTTTTAAATGTACACTTACACTACTATTAAACAAGATATGAGTGGTGGCACTGGGCAAGTGAGCACAGTATACGCTGTGAGCCTGACACAAAAAAGCAGACTGATGTTTCACAGTCAAAAAAGTTTTGTTTTTTTTAAATGTACACTTACACTACTATTAAACAAGATATGAGTGGTGCCACTGGGAAAGTGGGCACAGTATACGCTGTGAGCCTGACACAAAAAAGCAGACTGATGTTTCACAGTCAAAAAAGTTTTTTTTTTTTTTTAAATGTACACTTACACTACTATTAAACAAGATATGAGTGGTGGCACTGGGCAAGTGGGCACAGTATAGGTTGTGAGCCTGGCACACACACTGGCAGGCAGGCAACTGCAATTAGATTACACAGGGAAAAAAAAGCAGCCCTAAAAAGGGCTTTTTGGGGTGCTGTCCTTACAGCAGAGATCAGTTGAGTCATTCAGGACTGTAGTGGACACTGAATACACTAGCCTAGCTATTGATTTCCCTATTAATCAGCAAATTTTTAATGTACACTTACACTACTATTAAACAAGATATGAGTGGTGCCACTGGGAAAGTGGGCACAGTATACGCTGTGAGCCTGACACAAAAAAGCAGACTGATGTTTCACAGTCCAAAAAGTTTTTTTTTTAAATGTACACTTACTCTACTATTAAACAAGATATGAGTGGTGGCACTGGGCAAGTGGGCACAGTATACGCTGTGAGCCTGAGACAAAAAAGCAGACTGATGTTTCACAGTCAAAAAAGTTTTTTTTTTTTTTAAATGTACACTTACACTACTATTAAACAAGATATGAGTGGTGGCACTGGGCAAGTGGGCACAGTATACGCTGTGAGCCTGACACAAAAATGCAGACTGATGTTTAACAGTCCAAAAAGTTTTTTTTTTTTTAAAATGTACACTTACACTACTATTAAACAAGATATGAGTGGTGCCACTGGGCAAGTGGGCACAGTATACGCTGTGAGCCTGACACAAAAAAGCAGACTGATGTTTAACAGTCCAAAAAGTTTTTTTTTTTTTTTAAATGTACACTTACACTACTATTAAACAAGATATGAGTGGTGGCACTGGGCAAGTGAGCACAGTATACGCTGTGAGCCTGACACAAAAAAGCAGACTGATGTTTCACAGTCAAAAAAGTTTAGTTTTTTTAAATGTACACTTACACTACTATTAAACAAGATATGAGTGGTGGCACTGGGCAAGTGGGCACAGTATACGCTGTGAACCTGACACAAAAAAGCAGACTTATGTTTCACAGTCAAAAAAGTTTTTTGTTTTTTTTAAATGTACACTTACACTACTATTAAACAAGATATGAGTGGTGCTACTGGGAAAGTGGGCACAGTATATGCTGTGAGCCTGACACAAAAAAGCAGACTGATGTTTCACAGTCAAAAAAGTTTTTTTTTTTTTTTTTTAAATGTACACTTAAACTACTATTAAACAAGATACGAGTGGTGGCACTGACCAAGTGGGTACATTATACCCTGTGAGCCTGGCACACACACTGGCAGGCAGGCAACTGCAATTAGATTACAAAAGCAGACTGATGTTTCACAGTCAAAAAAGTTTTTTTTTTAAATTTATACTACTGTTACACCAGATATGAGTGGTGGCACTGGGCAAGTGGGCACAGTATACGCTGTGAGCCTGGCATACACACTGGCAGGCAGGCAACTGCAATTAGATTACACAGGTTAAAAAAGCAGCCCTAAAAAGGGCTTTTTGGGGTGCTGTCCTTACAGCAGAGATCAGATGAGTTCTTCAGGACTGTAGTGGACACTGAATACACTAGCCTAGCTATCGATTTCCCTATTAATCAGCAAATTTTAAATGTACACTTACACTACTATTAAACAAGATACGAGTGGTGGCACTGATCAAGTGGGTACAGTATACGCTGTGAGCCTGGCACACACACTGGCAGGCAGGCAACTGCAATTAGATTACAAAAGCAGACTGATGTTTCACAGTCAAAAAAGTTTTTTTTTTAAATTTATACTACTGTTACACCAGATATGAGTGGTGGTACTGGGCAAGTGGGCACAGTATACGCTGTGAGCCTGGCACACACACTGGCAGGCAGGCAACTGCAATTAGATTACACAGGTTAAAAAAGCAGCCCTAAAAAGGGCTTTTTGGGGTGCTGTCCTTACAGCAGAGATCAGATGAGTTCTTCAGGACTGTAGTGGACACTGAATACACTAGCCTAGCTATCGATTTCCCTATTAATCAGCAGCAGCTACACTGTCCCTCCTCTCCCTAAGAATGCAGCTTCTGAATGAATCTAAAGTGGATGCTGTCCAGGAGGTAGGAGGGTCTGGGAGGGAGGGTCTGCTGCTGATTGACTGGAATGTGCCTGCTGACTGTGAGGCACAGGGTCAAAGTATTACTCAATGATGACGAATAGGGGGCAGATCAAACATTGCATATGTTTGCCTGCCGTGGAACTATTCGCCGGGGAACAATTCGCAACATCACTATAAGGGAGGTGTATGAGGGGATCCCAATGTCTACTCAAACATTAAAAATCTTATTATATGCAGATGACTTGTTGATCTTTCTCTATAATACACCGTACTCAATTCCCTCAATTAACCCCGTTTAAAGTTGTAGACTCGCTCACATATTTAGGTATACATCTACATAAAAACCCACAGAATTGGTATAAATGTAATTTTCAAATACTCTTTCAAAAGATAAAAACAGATTTAGAAATATGGATGACTCTACCTTTATCAATATCAGCAAGAGTCAGTCTTATTAAAACAATTGTTTTCCCACGATTACTATACCCATTACAGAATCTTCCATTGCTCTTAAAAAAAGTAGATATAGGTAAAATACATACAATGTTTACAAAATTTATCTGGAAGGGTGGCAAACCCTGTATCTCCTTAAATAAACTTATGCAAAAACGCTGTACGGCAGGTCTTGTACTACCTAATATTGGTCTGTATAATGTAGTGGCCTTGGCTAAAGTGGCAATTGATTGGTTGGCAGATTCTAGCTGGTTCCCATCGCCTGACATTGAGGACTATATTATTTATCCATTTTCCTTGAAAGCCACCTTACATAATCCACATAAAAAAATTCCCGGTAATGTAAAAAGTTTAATCACCATTAACAATATAGTCATAGCGTGGCGAAAATGTTGTGCCCTAATCGGGACAGACTATTCTTTTACTGAATATTTACCAACAGTGGGTAACGCTGAGTTTATTACAGGTATTAGTCAGAAAGTATTTAAGACATGGGAAGAAAAGGGGTTGAAAGATATTCATCAAATTATAGCAAACTCAGGTAATTTAATATTATATGAATCTCTCTCACAGCAATTTGATCTTTCTAGAAATGAATGTTTTGCTTATCTGCACATAAGACATTTTGTTCTTGATAAGGGTTGGAGTAGGGGTAGAATCATGGAATGGACGGATATTAGAACATGTGTTCAAATATTTCAAGCAGGAATAACATCAATTTCACTACTTTATAATATAATGTTGACTAAACAAAGTAAAATGTATCTAGATATGTTAAGTAATATTTGGACACCTTTTTTCCAGGTATAGATCAAGAAAAAATAAAGGCTAGTTTTAACGCACTAGAAAAGTGTAGTATCTCAATGAGCTGGAGAGAATCCCATATGAAACTGTTGAATAATTATTATCTTACTCCTTATAAATTAGGGAAAATGTATCCAATATATATATCCACTTGCCCACGATGTGCATATCCGAAAGCAGATATCCTACATATGTTTAATCAATGTCCAAAGATTCAGCAGTACTGGAAAAAGATTATATCTTGGCTTAATAAAACTTTTGATGTTGATATTACGCTAGAGCCTGAAGAAATTATTTTCCTTAAAACCTTAAAGGATAATCAGCTCTTACAAAAAAATGTATTAAATACAATAACCCTACTAAGTAGACATCTTATATTGAAGTTTTGGAAAGGGAAAACAGCTCCAAGCTTTTCACTTTTTATTAGGGAAGTACAAAATCAAATAATATTGAAATATTTTCATTTACAATTAGCAGGCGAAAAAATAATATTTTTTTTTATATTAGGATGGCTCCCCATAATCAAAACA